>NC_056726.1:1938841855-1939141855 GCF_019279795.1 Protopterus annectens
AATATCCCCCGTTTGAATTTTTATCCCTGGGATAATAAATTGTCCTTTATCATGACTTAATCACAAATTGGTCTATCACTGTTTCATGGTCACTGTAATATAGCTGATCAGTGTAGGATGTACATTATACATTTTAAGCACTCTTGTATCCCTGAACGTGGGATACTATCAAATTCTTTTTTGTATGCAAACAATGCCATACTTAAATTCTTCCCATTTTTACAGTTCTCCACTATGACTTTATTTAACAACAAATGATCCATATGACTTTCTTTTATTGCCCTTTTGTTCTACTGCCATAATTGAGTTTTCTTCTAAATGACTATAAACTCTGTCAGCATCAATTCCTGTGTATAGTTTATATGTCTTCGGAATGCAAGTTATTGGTCTATAATTTTTAGGGTAGCTTGCAGGTTCACTCTTAAGTAGGAGCATTGTTTTTCCTGTTATTAGCCAGGTTGGTGTCTGTTCAGGGTGCACATATAAATAGGTCTTACTCATGGCTAAATCTTCATGCAAAGATGTTAATACTTTTAACCAAAAGTTAGGTACTGCATCTAGGCCTGGGGTTTTCCAATTAGAGGCTTTTCTTAACTTTGTTTCAATCTCTCTGGCTGTTACTTCATACCATTTTATATTCTGTACCTTTAAACTTCTTATTCTTTCTTTTACTTCTATCCATTTAGAATCTTTTGTTATGTTCCACTGGATCTTCATAGATATTACTACACACTGTATCTATTTCTTCTTATTTTGGCAGTCTTTCAATTTCTTTTACTTTGTTTCCCAATTCTCTACAAAAGTTTTTCTGGTCATCAATAAATTGCTTATTTTGTACTTTTTCTTTATATTTATCCATGTATCTTCTAAGTTTTTCTACCTGTGTTGAAATTTTTTAGTTTGTTATTTGTGATAATGCATGATAGATCCTGGTCTGTTCTAATACTGCGCATTGCTTTTATCACATCTATCTTTCTTAGTATTTTTGTTGATTTATTTCCTCTTCTATAGTCTTGTAACAGTGACACTTCTTGTCTTAACTGATTTATAGTTTTCTCTATTTGATACTTCCATGATGGTATTCGATTTCTCCCTTTCCTTTCCCTCACTCCCCTGTGTTCTTGTGGTAGAACTCTATCAGTTATTAATTTAGCTGCACAGTAATATATCCTGTTTACTTCTGTTATATCGCATGGATCTCTGTGGATAGTCCTAATTAATGGGTTCATTAATTTTATCAGACTTCTGACTTTTTGGGTTTTATTGACCTTCTGCAGTCTATTTCTTTCATTGGTCTTAATATATCTCTCTATGTCTATAAAAATCAAGCAACTCTTTTCTTAGATCATTTACTTCCAAACTGAGGGCACATCCCTTGTTTTCCATTTCCTGCAGGCATTCTATAGAAAATTCTAAAGCATCTTCTTGTGCCAAATTCTCTTCAATTTCATCCTGTGCCATCCATTGTTCTGTCATGTGGGAACTCACTGACCTATCACTACTCAACATTCACTGCATCAGAGTTTCCACAGTTTCCTGTTCCTACCCTTGCTGTCTAGCTTCAAATGGACATTTATACTGGTTTCCCGTGGAAGGCTCCAAAATA
Organism: Protopterus annectens; assembly: GCF_019279795.1. NCBI lineage: Eukaryota > Metazoa > Chordata > Ceratodontiformes > Protopteridae > Protopterus > Protopterus annectens. The sequence goes on from NC_056726.1 coordinate 1,938,843,462, forward strand.
TATTCATATGGCACATGACCAATTGCTTCCTGTTCTACTGGTTTCCCCTTACTTTGAATATCCATTGCTCCATCCTGTTGCGGTACTTTCTGAATTAGGTTTTCTACACTGAATCCTTCACTTCACAGGTACTCCATAACCCCAATGTCTATTTCTTTAACTTTACATTACTAATCTCCATTCCTACTTTTCCTCTTTGTCTCCTTATATTTTGTACTGTAAAGTTTTCCATGTCTGGATTCCTTTACCTGTATTTCTCTTCAAATATCACATGGTACAGTATGGCATTCATGGTAAAAATGTATATTATGTAACTGTCAGACATGGTGACATAACAATGGAGAAGATGTCTTTGTGATATATGCATCTTGATATGAACAATGGAGAGGACATCTATCAGGGATGTGATATACAATCATGGTTGGGTGCATATTGAGAAGTCGTGCAAACTGATTTGGTTGAATATGACTGTGATGTCAGCAGAAGTCTCCAACAAGTGGGACACAGTTACAGGTCATGGACAACAGTAAAAGAATCAGGTGCAATCATGAACAATATCAGACTAATACTACCAGTAATCCCATGTCTTTGACACAGTATCTGATTCTGAGTGATTGTAGATTGTTCTAGCTGATCACACTTGCACAACTATTGTGACATGTTAGCAATCTATGAAGGTAATCAAGTAAACCAACCTGACACTGTAACAGCTTCTTGAGGTGTTAGGAGTGACACTGCTATTCCTGTATGTCACATTATGATCAATACAGGCTAGTTGACTGGTGTGCATGGGAGATATATATGACACAATCCACACTATCACCAATGTAACCCATGCCATCAACGTTGTCAAACAGCTATGTATGTACTTTGTGCACCACCAAAACAGTTTTCAGACATGCATCTTGTATAACACCTGGCTGGGAGTTCTGCGCCAACAGAAAGTAATGTTTATGCAAAAAAAAGAATACCTAGGTATGGCTAGTAAGATGTGTGACAGCTCAGTGTGGCAAAGGTGGTGCAATTCAGTTATGCATCACTGGAAGATGTACAGAGAGTTACATGAAGAAGGGTGCATAATACTCAGTTATTGGTGTGATGAAGACTGTGAACTATGTAGGTATTATGGCCTGTGATGTGGATGCCCTGCACATACTCAGTAGTTGTGTTACATACAAGGGAGTTGTCACCACTGTGGCTACATGCTGGTGAACATTCCACATACCATATACTGCAGGACACAGGTCATTTAGCAATTGGTCTGGTTATAGAGTATGATTTCTACATTATCCTTAGGTTGTGTGTTTATTTTCATAACATAGCTAATCCCCCCATGTTTTTGTTCTATCTCATGCTTTGTCATGGCTGTGGCAGCAAACTTTGGTGTGTGTTGATACTGTCCATAATATACTAATATCACAGTCAGATTCAATGATTGCCCACAATCTGTTGTCCTCCAGACATATGTATGTCATTCCTGACATTTGTGGCTTAAATAATGGAAAGGAAAGGGCCTAGCAGACAACCCTGATATACGGACTTGATCACTGGACCCAAAATATAGGTTACTTCACACATTTCAACATATTTAAATGCCACATATCTGATCCAGTGGTTTACCCACTTGGTGCTATAGATGTTTATACCCATCTGACAGTGTTGAGTGAATACCTCAGTATGGATTTGTGTCAAATGCCTTGGTGTGGTCAAGTTCCGCAGAAGGATAGTGTTGTTGTCATCATGCATGCCCTTGATGACCCCTTTGATGACATCTAACAGATAAAACAGACATGGATATAGCAGTAACAACTCACATGTCTGTTGCACATAACTGCGATATTACTAGTGTCCATTTAGAAAAGGTCCATGATGAATGTTGGTCTACCCTGCAGATGAGGAGAGTCAGGATGTGTCTATAGATGCATGCATTATGTTCTGTCCCCCCACCCACTCAGATGAATTCATGTTGTTGGACACCCTTCTACAACAACATAGCCCATCTGGAGGGTATGTTGAAGTGTGTATCCAACCATGTCAGGCAGGCATATGTTCTGAGTAATGCTGTAGGTGATCTGTGATGTTGTCACAGCCCATTGATAATGTGAGATAGGCCTGAATGAAGTTAAGACAGTGCATACTGCCTATCTTGATCTGGCCTAGGGTTTGGACACAATCCCTGACTCAGGTATCACTGTGAAACTCTCCCAGCTGGATATTACCCTTAAGGGGTGGGAGGCTGGCATAATGGTTAAGTTGTTTACCTTGCAGATACAAGGTGCAGGGTTTAATTCTCACATGGGGTAATTGGCTAGGCTTAAAAAATGGCCCACAAAGGCAGCTAGCACAGTACTAACCTATGAACCTATGAACCTATGAACATCACTAGATGGTGAACCAATTATCTCACCAACAGAACACATACAGTAAAAGTTGGTGAAGCAATCTCTACCAGTACAGCTGCCACCATTGGTGTACCCTAAGGATCTATGCTGGGCCCTTTACTGTTTGGCATATATTTCTCAACAGTTCAACTTAAAGTATACAGCCTTTAGCCTATCAAGTTTGCTGATTCTTGAATATTAAGTGCAAATATGATTTAACATACTACAGGAGGGGCTAACACACGCAACAGATTGGTGCCGAAGCCACACAGTACACAAATAAACACAAAATGTGTCATTATTCTGTCCTTCTGCAAAGTGTAATTCCTTACTAATTACAGCATTAACAATACTCCCCTTATGCTGAAACTCAGTGGTGCAAGACCTGGGAACACACATAGATAGCAAGCTGAACTTTGACCTCCAAGTGTCCACAGTGGTATGGAAATACTGTGTTGTGCACCTCGTAAGTAAAGTCATCATATCCAGATCTGAAGTTGATATAAACAACAGTGTACTTGAACCTTATCATAAAACTAATAGAATATAATGTTTCCTTTTGCATATACCTCACCAGACACCTGTGGCAACTGAAGAGACCACAGGGCTTTCTCGCCAAGAAAATACAGGGCCTACAAACCATGCCATGATATATATGGATAGACTGAAAGCACTGTCACTGTAATCTGTATCGTAAAGGATGAAATGACTTGTGCCTGGTCTAGAGGCCAGTCTCTGTCCCTGCCCTAATGGAAATACTACACATCTGCTAATCAGCTATAGCTGATAACATCAGTAGAGTTTGATGAGAGGAAGATGGCAATAGCAGTGACTGACATGCTGGTGTAAAATACTATTTTTAGTGTCAAACAAGTGCACAAGCACACACACTTCCCAGTTTACTGCAGTGAGAATAGAACCCCTACCTATCTACGTACACAGACTACAGAACTCAGTATTTTACACAAGCACCACAGCACAAGTCTGACTTTTGCAAGGCTGCAAGACCATTTATAGTGGATGACATCAGCACTGGATGTTGGAGATTAGAGGTTGGGATACCTGTATAAAAGGGATGTGTAGGCATGTCCAAATGTCAAAAGAGTGGTAGTCCATAGGATTGGAGTCGTAATTGTAAGATACACAGTTATGCTGCACTGACTAGACACAGACACACACACATACACACACACACACACACACACACACACACACACACACACACACACACGCGCGCACACATGCACACACATGCACACACACCCACACACACCCACACACACCCATACACACCCACACACACACACACACACACACACACACACACACACACACACACACACACACACACACACACACAAACACACACACACATAGGCACACAGGTGCACTCTCACACACACACACACACACACATGCACACAGATTGATGAGTGTGCAATGTGTAGTATTTAGTGGTTGTGTTCCGATATGCAGGTACACTTTACGAGACAGCTTTACAAACTATAGGCAAACAGGTGTCCACATTACAAGTATTGGAAAATCTGAATGTGTATTGTCCTTATAAAGATGTGCATGGTATATTACATGACATTTGTTATTAATGTATGCAGTGTAATTGATATATTTGTGAACAAGTACTGAGAAACTAGGGTTGCAGTGCATGGGGGGAGATAACAGATGACTGCATTGTAAGTATGTTACATTTTTTAGATAGGGCCTTCATTTTTTCTTTCTGTTTCCATGTTTCATGTCATGAACCCTAAATGGGCAGTAAACAAAAATAACACATGATATTGACCACTTTGCATAGAGCACTGCTGAGCAGTCGCTTTGCGTGATGGTTGGCAAAGTTTTTACACATGTGAAATACACATTTCGAATGCTTTTAATTTTTGTGCATAGTTAAGCAGTGTGCAAATACGAAGCTCATTGCTAAAATTATGAGAGTTAGTACTGAGTGTAAGAAACACATTTGCTGCTTAGCTGACTGTGTGGCCGCAGGTGTAAATGCATTGACACATTTCGTTTTGAGCCCAGATGATATAGGGTTCAAATCCAGGCGTATGTAATACTTTTAAATAAGTAGTGATAATGCAATGAAATTATACCATAAACTACCTTCACCATGTGTTACTGTGTATTGATGTAGCACTGTGTTTTTAAGTGGCATAGCACAGGGGTAATGGCACCAAAAAAGAGATGTTCACCGTCACTTGGTATTGGTGCATGATGCCAAACTCCACACAAACACAGAGGCCAAAAAGTGAAGGGCTCAATTTTTTTTTGGTACTTATGTGTGCTGTGTGTGATTGTATTTTTTTTTACCAGATTATAAGAGTTAAAATTATGTAGACAGGAAAGTGTTGAAATGGGGGGGCAAGTGGGGGAAGAACAAAGGGAAAGGAATATAGGACAGTATGGGAGAGAGGTAGGAAAGAGCCATAGCTATCCATTTCTTCAACAGTATAAATTGAAAATATGTGCAGAATATTATTTGAATTTGGACTGGACTGTCACCTCCACAAAGAGAGATGACATTAATGCAATCATGTTGTATAGCCAACTGGACAAAATCAAGTGTATCAAGAAGACAGAGTGCTATGTATAGGACAATATTTTGTTTTTCTGGGACAGGTGCCCATTTTTTTACTTCAGTAGGAGAGGAATGTTGGATACGGGACATTGGTATTTCTTTGTCAGGTAAGTTCGGTATATGAGGAAGCAAATGGAAATACACAGGACAAACAAGATAAGACACAGGGATGGTGAGGGACACAAAAGGTTGGGGGACAGCATGATTGAGGTGAGGGAGAGGACATGCCCATCAAATTTCAGGATAGTGAGAAACTAGTCCTCACATGCAGGGCTGCCATTACTGTCTCTTTATTTTGCTGGCTGCTGGAGTGCTTGATATCTTCTCCTCTTATGGATCATGAGGAAGAGCAGCCTCTCCATCCAGCATAGGCATCCACCAATGGTGCTATGCATGACCCTATGCACCAAACTTAACATCTTCTGCTTGGTCATGAAATCCCCACTTCCGCCAGTACTCCCAGAGGGTACCACAGCTCCATCTGATAGGGTAGTGCTACCTGAGGGGACAGGCAATGCAGGGGCAGCAGAGGCAGTAATGTCAGGTTGGGTCCCAGATATGCTGAGCATCAGTGCTGGAGCCAATGGAGCAGGGACAGGCTGATCCACTGGGGTTGGCCTACCTCTCAGTGCTGAGAAGCATTTAGTGATCTGTTACAGATGGATGACATGGAAACATTTTGATGACAGATAATAGTAAATAAAAAAGAGATAACAGTTGGGGTGAGAAACAAAAATAGAAACAATTAATACCAACATATGTGACATTCAATGAATTATCACAATTATACAGCTATTTTATCTGAAGTATTACATTTAAGTATATTTCCTAACAACCTCAAACTATAATTACAGATTGCTGAAAGTAATCTATGCAATGTGCATATATTGCATATATGCTTGGTCCAATTATACAGATTACAGTTAACAGTAGGGCATTTATGCCACTTGTATAGATTTTAATTTATGTAATATTACTAAAGAATTGCAGTACTGTATAGTTGTTACTTGTAGTATCTGAACCTAGAACCTCTGAGTACAGTCTTGTACTTGACTCCTAAAGTTGGTTTGTGCTACAGACTTATTCATGCATACTTTCTTTTACAGTTAAGATATGGATGCTTACTTTGCTACTACTGCAGAGAAAATAAATTCATTTTTCTTTAACTTTTACGCTACAATAATACTTTTCTTCTGCTGCATGCATATTGCTTCCTTCCCTCAGTCTCTTCAGATGATCAGCATGAACTTGCCTATTCACCACTATTTTAGGATTAGCTGTGAAAAGAAAAGAACAGAAGAGCATTATGCATACCAGTCTTGCCTGTATTTAGCTTTCTATGTATTATAAATTATCTTTATTAGCATACTTGCACAACTGTGAGATGCCACTACTTTGAAATTCATCCAACCGCTGGCTTTGTGTTTCCCTCTTGTGCCTTTTTAGGTCATTGAAGTGGTGCCTACACTAATCTCCAGTAAGTGGGATTGACAGGCATAACTGATACAGCATTGGCCAGACTATTCCAAGCCTTAGACTTGTACTGAGAGCCATAATAGATCCCCCTGCAGATGCTTTGGCTGTGGCACTTTTCTAGGAGTCCAATAAATATTATGGAATGCAGAACATCCCACATCTGTGCCCTAAATTGGACACCTTCACCTCTTACACCAGATATGTCCAATACCAAAGCAATAGCAACAGCAAATAATGATTTTTCACGAATTTCTGTTATTGTGTCTACTGGTAGTGTGCAAATCTGAAAAATGATGTAACTGCATTTGCACAATGTTGAGCAGAAAGCAACAGTACCAAACAGACAGGAAAGCAATTTTTGAAATTGGAAGGTTAATCTGACACTTGGCATTCGTTTGAGGGGTGTCTGCTGCTGTAATTGTTAGGTGATTTAACTTTAATGACATGGACTGGGGGCATGAATGTCCTGACATGACATATGATTGGCTTTATACTCTGTACAGTGTAGGACTGAAAGCTATGTATGATGGACAAAACATTTTTCTGTACAGTGTTGATTTTCCATTTTATTTCCACAGGACAAGTGCTTCTTAGAAATAGACATGTTTTTTCATGAATATAAACATGATTTTTTTCATGAATACAAACAACATATTGTGGTGGTAACCATGTATATGTGTGACCTGACAAGTCCTTGTATACACCTTCATTTGTGTATGTGTCTTATTTAAGTGTTAAGGCCATCCAAGTCCAGATAGCAGAATTATACTTACAGTAACATAGTAGACAGTATACCCTCAGTTATTCATATAAATCATCAAAACTCAGTAAGGGTGTCTTATCACTCATACATATAATTCATATTAGTTCCACTATTTATAATTATCTATAAAGTGTTATAACTGGTATTTAATACAATGTGAAATGGGACAACAGTAAAACTGTCTGGAATTTCCTGTATTAGAAACCAGGGCCATACAGTAGTGTACATTTACACCTGTTTCCCCAGGAGTATTGAAAGAGCACTTGTTTATTTTCCTGTTCATTACTATAAACTGGGCTGTCACAACAGTAAAAATATGTTGCACTTCCTGTATTAGAACCCAGGACCATTTCTATTAAAGCCATACACTTATATGACTGCCACAGGAATGGTTAAATAAAAGTAGCATAATTCTGTGTTCATTCTTAAGTTCTATGTGTTAACTGCCACACAATGCTGCTTACCATGGCTGCATGGTGCCAACATATTTAATAGTATGTATACATTTTGAAATTGTTGACTGTCTGCTTCCTGTCTTCAGGTGTTTATGGCTGTAGGTGTTGGGGAAGCTTGCTAACCACCACACAATGTAGCTAAGTGACATTGTGTGATGGAAAGCAGAAAGTGCAACAATGTATCCTTTTTGACTTTTACACTGCCTACAATCTGTCTACAGGTGTTATGTCTGCTTCCTGTGTGGGGCACTAGTCCAGGTTTGCACACTGCTAAACATCATGCAAATAAGATAAGCAGAGGTAAACATAACATTCATTGTGCTTCTCTCATTTTCTTTGTTTGTGCTGAGGCATGTACTGTGCAAACCCTGGCATTAATAAAAGGGAAAATTAGGAGAAATGAAAAGAAATATGTTAAATAAACAACACTACAAAATTTATGTTGGTACAGATTAAATATTTTTATGTGGGACTGGATTTGAACTCTCACTCCAATGAACCTTCAAAAACACAGTAAAGGTGTCATCCATCTTTGCCTCACAAACAGTTTTGCAGCAAAGCATGAAAAGCATTGAGCATACAATCAACTGCAGCATCATTTGCAATACTAACAAAACATGCAACAGTTATTTGTATATGTAGTAATTTTAGATGTTAAGCAGCGAGTGATCACACAACCATTTATGGCTGTTGCTAGCATAAATGCAGCTCTGTCTTATCTCTGTGTTTGTTACTCATTCTTATCTTATCTGACCAGTAATTTGAGACATGAAGTCTGTAAGTCTAAAGAATTTGTTATCCAATCAGAAAGCAGCAACAATCACTCAATTACATTGTATCCTAGCTACATAGTTACATGGTAACTTAGGTTTGGATAACAAATAAGTGAAGTAATTTAAAAAAATATGTTGTTAGAAGTTTTTTTATGCATTGAGAAAGGATGAAAACCCAAAAGCTTTGCTGTTGTGATTTATTGTGTATTGAATTACTTTTACTGTTGTTGAGCTTGAGTGTTCTTTTTTGATTTTAAACTTTGTATTTTGAGTTCAGTTACATGGATTTGGATAATTTTCTTTGGATCTGAGGATATTAAATGGCAATAGTATACAGTTCTCAAGAAATGAAGGGGAGGTTGGATGTTACTGAAAAGAAACTCTGAAATGTGTGCTGCTTATTTACATTTAAAACCTTGATACAATTACTTCTACACTTTATAAGAATAACGTGGCTGGAACACCCACTAGAGGTAAGGGAGTCTGAATAGGTTCATAGGTGTTTACTAGGCTTCCTTCTTCCTACTAGTAATTATTCACAGTTACAACCCATTAGCAACAAACAGTGAGGGAGTATCTGCGCTATGTTTACATCAGTGAAACGGAACCAAGTATTTGGGATTCAGCAATTCTAATGAGCTCACACTTCATTTGCATCTTCACCATGCTCACAGCCCTTATTCTACACTATAAAAAGTTAACCATGTAGCTAGGTAAAGAAATGTGTTTATATGGATAACACAGAAGAAGATATCATTTTGGAATTTACCTCCACAGAAGACTGATCTTGCTAAGGCATTCTTGCAGTTTTCAGCCATATACTGGATATGCTAAAATATCAGTAAGAAAAATCTATTAAAAAAAAATATATATATATATATATATATATATATATATATATATATATATATATATACACACATATATATATATATATATATATATATATGCATTAGCAATGCTACTTTTATCTTAGAAGTGTATTGATGGCATAGGTATGTTTGTCAGGGCATTTTACTTTCTCAGATGCGCAGCCTTATTAACTGTCATCACAAGTGCTAATATTATAACAGTTTTTCTCTCAGTACTCTTTTATTGTTATTTCAGCAAAATATAAATGTCCTATATTCTCAATGACCTCCTAGGCTGGCCCATACACACCTCCTGGGGAGTGCTGACCACAGGTAGACATGACTGGCAATTGCATAAAATGGAATGGCCTGTGGTAAATGTGGTCACATGTTTCAGGGACAGTTTATTTTATAGCATTTTTAACATTTCATTGATGGATTGTTAGCAAAATGTGTTATTTGACTGTTGTTTTGGAGGTGTTATTTGCCCATTCATTTGGAGGTGGGGAAGCCAAGTTCCATTTCTGTGTTGGAACAAACACAATTTTCTATTGTTACTGTCCTTGTTTTGGATACAACCTTGCTTTGTGTGTGATAGTAATATGTTACAACCACCCAATTTCTTTTTTGTATTTGAATATCTTGACTGTTTTATGTTTCTCCAGTGGGTAATAGTGAATACTACATTGTATGAGTTACATCTAAGCAGGACTTTTATTTATTTGATACTTATGTGTGTTTTCCTTCTTTTGTGTTTTATGTCATCTAGGACTATAACATCCAGGCATCCCAATCCCTGAAAACCTCCCTTCAGTGGAAGCATTTAGGTGACATGTTGCCTTTCTGCTTTAGAAGGGATGATAGGATATGCCAGGCGTAATGCAAATTTGGTGGCAGATAGTGGCTGATGTGAATGCAGTAGGTGGCCAGAGCAGGACATATAATCAGATGTGCCATAGGGGCACTGACATGATTTCATTGGCCTGGAGGAGAGCAGCTGCAGTGGCCAGTGAACAGATGGCTATGGGGGGGGGCTGCTACAGAGCCACCACTGACACCAAATGAAGAGTTCCTGTCCACTATCAGGGATCCAGACAGCTCACTGGAAAGTGCACAACAGCATGTCATTGAAGCTGGTGCTGCTGTTTCAAGGAGACCAGTATGTCCCAGGAGGAGCTTCCATGTAGTCTTACCTATCTCAATTGCAAAATATGTATGTATGCATGTATTTATTTATTTGCACTTTGCTTACCGGGAAAGTCCATTGGTTACAAAAGAGCCCATTTTCAGTTTAGGCCCAGGGAAAAAAGCTGCACAGTAAAAACACTGGTAAAAATCATTCTATAGTACATTCATTCAATAAGCAGGGATACAATGAGTAGTTAAGTATTCCATTCAGGAGTAAATACAAGAGCAGATTAAGCACACTGTTGAAAAGAGTTATGTATAGTTCCAAAACAAGTAAAAATGTAACATTACTTTCAGATTTCCAGGTCTTAGAACAGTGAAGTGTTACAGAGAATATTATGGGAAGGAGGATAGGGAGACAGCACTCATACAAGTTATTTAAAGGAGGCTTGGTATATGTCCATTTTCAGTGTTTATGAAGGCTTGATACATGTACAGTTCCAGGTAGAATATAGGTAATCTTGTAACAAAGTTTTAAAGAGAGGAAGGTTTTTGGTTGTTCTAATTGATAAAGGTAGACAATTCCAACTTTTAGCAATGAAGCAGGAGTAAAGGAGCTGACCGGCTGGCAGGTTTGGCTTATGAACTTGCTCATTTGCTTTCATCACCAATTATGGCAGCCATTGGGTAAGGTATACTGTTCACACACCATGAGTATGGTTTACCATTGTTAACCACCCTCTATAACAAAACACATCAACACAATGAACCTTATCTAATAATATGTGACACTTCATTAACAATACCCCTCAATTCCCCTCACCTTGAACACCATTGCCTTAATTTATTCAAGGCAAAATGGTTCCCAGTACAAGCCAGATGTAACCTATTTCTGGGCTGTTAACTCCTGAAGATGCTACTTCTCCACTTGCAATGAAATTTCTCAATAACATTCCAACCTATAAACTCAGACGTCAGGATACAGAAAGGCATATTCTCCAAACTCCACGTACAAAACTACATCCCTCTGACTGTAGTCTCTCTGTACCAACTATGCTATTTTTAGCCCCAACTCAAATAGTATCTGTTTGAACAATACAAATGCAAATAGCAGAATGCAGGACATATCAATTTACTCTACATAAGTTTAAATTCATCTCCAGTCATCTCACTATACCACTAATCTACTGGTTACCACTATGTTTTGTTTACTTTGAATATGTAAAGAGATTTTTTTCTCCTTACTCACTATCAAATAATAACTTTTACTTTTCTCAGCTACACTATCTCATTGGAGTCATACCATTATACATTTCTTGCTTTGTCCTCTAAGCACTTTGTGTTACCTCTTACAATTTCCAAGACTAAACCTGCTTCTTATTCATTTCTTGCTACGCCTCTGATTCTGCTTTTCTGCTTGTAAAATGTACATCTAAACAAGCTGTAAAATGTGTACATAGTATCTGTCTTTTGTGACTAATTTTTATTACCTTGTGTTTCACAGTTGGTTGATATTGTTACATTTTTGTTGCTACTATTTTCAATGTAACTCAGGCCAAGCTTGCACTTAGCAATGCTGTGATTAGTGTTCCACTCTGGTAACCAAATGTAAATAAATAAAAATAATGTATTTAGATTGTCATAGAGAATGTACTTCCATTGTATAGATCACTTTTTTGAGATGCTGATTTTTTGAAGTGTGGTGCTTACTTTGTTGTGATAGCACAACATGTCTTTTAAGCTATGTGTCTTTAGGGTATCAGCCCCACTCTGCCTCCAAGGACGTTTTTTTTCCATAATGGAGAACAAAAAATAGATAGAGGTGTTAGCATGGTGTGGCTCTCCTTTTAAAAAGCAGCATTTTCATAGCTTGGTAGCATATGGCAGGAAAATGTCTGTTGTATAAATGAAATAGGGTAATCGCTAAGCAATGCAGGCCTGCAATCAGCATGTAATGAACACTTGATGCTGTGCATGGAGGCAGACAAGAGATGCCACACTGGCAGGCACTGCACATTTGGGAGGACCATAACTTTAGCATCTCGCAGACTATGATATCTGGGCTTTTTGGATGGTCTTAATATCCTGCAGGATTCTAGGAGGGGACAGTTAGTTGGGTGATCCACCCAGACAAACACATATATAATTGCAACAAATATTTCAGATATCTAATATATTATATCTTATAGACTTGTCACATTTTTCAGTTAGTTCTTTTCTGAAAACAAGATTTACATACAGATGAAAAAACACCCATAAAATATCTGCTTTGTTCAAAAAAAGAAAACATAGCATCACACAAGTGAGCAAAATATACCAAAACTAGTTTTCATCAGCATCATCAATGACTGTACCACAGATAAACAAATACATACAAGAAAAGCATTCTTGCAAACCAAAACACAACAAATAAATAATAAATAAATAAATAAACAAACAAAAATTGCAATGGACACCCACCTCCTCCACTCCCACTAGTTTATAAACACCAACTCCAAAATTGCACAACAGTGGGAAAAGGGCATATTCCCATTGCCATCTGCAGAGGATCTGGCACAACTGCAATCTGGTAAATAGCTCTAAGATCTGCAGACAAATGTTAACACACTACCAAATCTATACATTAGACATTGCCTACAGCCCTAGCCTTATTGCCAACAGACATTAACAAAATGATTGTATTACTTCAGAATGGCAATGTCTACAATGGCAATAAATACCTACATCAGCAAAAGCCTAAAGAGCCCAGCTAATAACTTATAATTTTCGGACCCATTCAGCAGCTGTTCTAATAACCCCCACAGTGTACTCCATACCAATACAAAGACATTCAGCCACTTATACATCATACAAGGGAGCATTAGTACAACATTTCATTCACTCTGTTTTACATTCCATATTCTGGCTAACCAAATGTGAAATCAAGCAAACTGTAGAAGCACATATATATCACTGTAGTTGCCATGTGTTTCATTGTGAATGCATTTATCATGTGCTGCTGTCACCAGCAAATTTTGTCAGTGGTTACAGTGGTTGAATTATATGTGTGTATGTATGGGCCTACTTCAGTAGACTGACATCCCACTTACCTGACATTTAAATTACTAAGACAACAAATCTGAAAATCCATAAAACTGACATCCCGAAAAACTGACATGTCAATCCAGGTAAGTAACTACTTGGTCACCATGTTGAACTTTACCCCTTACCCCCACGGCAGTGCGATATTGGAGTTAGTATATTTATTTGGAGGGGGGTGAAACCCCCCACATGGGTGGGTTTACTTTCCTTCAGTTTTAATTTTTGTTTTTCAGGTTGGCCAAGAGGTTACTTACCTGGAGTAAAATTTTATTGTTCCGGGTCATTGGTGTTCTGGATTGTTGGCATTTTCATCGCGGTATTTTAAAGGTCAGGTAAGTGAGATTTCAGTCTGAATATGTATATGTATCTATCTATCTAGCTATCTATCTATCTATAGATAGATATGAAACATAATTTCAGAAGTTATACTCTTTCTCCACATTTGAGTGACATTTGAGTGACCACGGAGTTAGTATATTTAATTTCTGGGGTGTAGATGTGAAGCAGTGAAGCCCCTTACATCAAAACAATGTTTTTGTATTTTTTTTTTTAAGTGACCAGAATTGTAAGTCAGTTTTTTTACATTTCTGGTCACATTAGTTTAGTGTTTGTATTTAAGTTTTTGTTAGGTATTTGCAAATACCAATGAACATTTAGACATATTTTCTGTTGATGAAAATTAATTGACAATGTAAAGAAATGCAATCATCCGTACACATATATATATATATATATATATATATATATATATATATATATATATATATGTGTGTGTGTGTGTGCATGTGTGTGTGGGTGTAACTCTCTCTCTCTCTCTTTCCCTCCCTCTTTCTCTCTGTATATATATATATATATATATATATATATATATATATATATATATATATATACACATAAATATATATCTGTATCTATATCTATATCTATATCTATATCTATATCTATATCTATAAGCACAACTTTCCATTGAAACAGAAAGACATTTACTTCTGTTAGAGCCAGTGACCAAATATCAGCTAATCAGAATTTACCAGGTTTGCCAGTACAAGATCATGATACACTGGGGATCAGGGAATATGCCCTTTCCCCACTGTAGTGCAATCTCAAAGTTAGTGTATATATAATTAGCAGAGGGTATAGTAGGGTGTGGGGTTAAAAATGCACTTTTTTCCACTCCTTTGTGGATCAATGTTCTGTTTTTTGCCAATTATGTTTAGATCATTGTAGGATGGACTGTCGTTTCGACATGTCAGGGTACCAAATAACTTTCACATGACACAGTTCAAGAATAATAATAATCTCCTTTATTGCAAAGAAAGATATGTATATGAGAGACTAGGAAATCATGGTCCTGTCTCCCCAAACACTAGAGTCATATTTTTTTATACCTTTATTGATTAAAAGCAATATTATTGTAATAATCATAGAATAATCACCGACCAACTAAACATGTACACTACAGTTTGAATTTTGCTAAATTCTCTGAACTCTGTTTATGACTTTCCATATTAGGCATGAGTTCTTAATTCCATAAAATAACTTTCTACAAAGAACAGAACTTTCTACACTTTGCCATACTGGCATTTTTCATGTTTGGCAGGAAGAAAATCATCAGAAGCAGACTGAAAAACACTCAGGCATCCATCTTGAAATAAAAACATATTTAAAATAAAATAGACACTCTAACATTTTTCTTTCTCCGTATGCTTCCCCTTTCACATTCCCCTATCTGATGGCATAAAGCATCACTCAAATCATGTATTTATGCCTGGACAATGACTACAGGTTTTCAGATGAGTGAGGACTTTTTTTCTTGCTATCAGAGACTTTTCAAATGCAATTTATTTTTGTCTTTGACATGAACAATTCCTATACAATTGTTTCAAAAATAAAATCTGAATGCTGTAAATAATTTTCTGTGGCACATTCTTTTACCTTGGTTTCATATTATATTTATATACTGAAGTCTTGCAACACTTTATTTTCATCCTGTAATGTACTATGATTTTTACCTGATGTGGACAGTAGCATTGATTTAACCTTATTTATTTGTAAGCTGACACTCCTTTTAGATTTTAATAACTTCAAAATACAAGCTTTTAACAGAAATAAAATAAGACCTAATAATAAAATTGTAGTTGCTATAAGCACAAAAGACTTTAAAATCCCCCCTCCCCATCTGGAGAAAAGATTAGATAACCATGCCCACTGGGACCTATTAGCAAGGTTTTGAATAATTTCTAATTGACTATAAATAGAATCATTACTCTCAGGAATAAACTCCATTATGATGAGTGTGCGCATACCCCCTTTAGAAGCGATGGTGAAAGTGTGTCATTTGGTTCTGTAATACCACACAGCACATGGCAGTCATTTTTTTTGAGTATTCAAATTAATGGGCTAAAAGGTGGAGCTACTTAAAATTTCTAAGAGCATAGACAGTTTCCTCATCTCCCAGATGGATTTTACTGCCCCATAAGTAGGCATAATTCCTGATCCAGAAATGACCCCATCACCAAGATCTATGTGACTAAACCCTTTAAAAGCAGTGTTTTGAACAGCATTGTGATAAACCCAGAAGGCAACTACTTTACCAGCTGGGTTTGGGATGTTTTTAGTATCTCTTCTGTGATGAGCATTATGAAACTTTCCTTCAGGCAAATCAGCTGTATGTCGTATAGCTGATAAAACCCATCTTATACAACACCAACCAGACCAGTCTGTAGATAACCAGGGATAACTTTTTTTTAAACAAGAAACATCTTTATTAAATTATCACATATAACATAGGAAATCAAACATTTATATAAATGAAAACAAGCCATACTAACATAATTTTAGTTGCAAACATTATACATCACAAATCATGTTGATATAATTATAGTTGCAAACAATACATCCCTTATAATCTATCTAGTCATTGTCAGTCAAACATTACATAGCTCATTCAAATCTGGACTTCTTTTAAACCTCCTTCCTTCTCTGCATGCATTGTTCCCTCAATTTCCATTTTTCCTATGTAATTTGCTCTTACCTTTTTCTAAAGGTCCCACTTCTAGTTATTTTATCTCTCTTACTATATTCACTGCTTCTAGTAAAGTTGGTTTAGACTTTGATTTCCATTTTGTAGTAATTGCTATTTTAGCACCCACCATAGTTAGACTCAGCAAGGCCTTACTATGTCTAGACAATTCAGATTCTGTATCATAGCTCAAAAAAATAATGTTCTTAGTTGCAACAATTTGCTCACCCAGTATCTCTGACAGAGCAATCTGCAAGTCTGTCAACTCATTACACTCCCAGAAAATTTGTTCCCAGTTATCCCTTCCTTCCCCATCACACCTCTAACATTTGCTATGTACAGAAAAAATATTTGGAGTCTACTTGGGATATAAAAATACCTATGCAAATACTTCCAAGCAAAGATCTCAAATCTTCTGGACTTTGTTGCATATTGGGGAGACATACACATATCACCCCAATGTTTCTTTATGAATTGCTTAAACAGTCTCTCTTCCCAATCTTTTATAACCTCCTGTAATTGAGTATTATAGTTATGCAGTATTCTGTATGCTCTACTAATTATTCTTTTTTCAACAGCAGCTTCTGTACTAGATTCTACTAAAAACTCTTCCAGTGCTGGTCTTTTGCTTAGGATCCTCATATTTCTTTCTTTTTGCCTATACTCTGGTTGAGCTTTTATATAGTTGCTTCTTGTCATATCCATTTGAGCCTATGTCACATCTTACAAAACTTTTTGTTTTATTGAAAGCATTGAAAAAAACAAAAAAAAAAACAAACAAATCCACTCCAGTACACCCCTAAAACCTATTAGCTTAATACTAACACACAAAACTATATATATATATATATATATATATATATATATATATATATATATATATATATATATATATATTCAGATACTGAAGCTTTATCTTCCTAATAGGAACAATTTTCTCAAACTGACAGCCACCCTTACAGACTTGGATTAACCTAAAAGGAAGATTATACATGCTAAAACACATGGAACAGCCTGTGATTCCATTAAGTGCTATCTGGTTTTGTCCTATCTTTATTGCTCTCCCAAAATGAGAAAACTCTTAAATGCTTTCCGAAAACATTATCTCCTAGCCATTAAAAGAAAGAAGTATTCTATTGTTATTCATCTTTATCAGATTGGCTCCATAGGGACATGAGAACTAGATACAGGTTTGCTTCTACAAGTTTTTATTTATTTATTTATTTATTTATTTGCTAGAGGAGAGATTTATTGTATTCAATGTTCTTTTTTATTTATCTGTGTTCTCTAAAAATGTCGTACTAGATAAAGCCAAGAGTCTTAATCCAGTCATTCCCGTATGTGAGAATGAGAAAACGCACATTTTTTTTCTTGTATCATACACTTTTGAATATACTTTTTTATGTTGCAGTATCTACATTTCTTAAAACTGAACAGGCAGAAAGGGAAAAGAAGAAAAGAGGGAAAAAAACAGTGACACCTGTATACTTTAGTAGCCCCATTATACTTGAAAGTAACTGAGAAAATTTTACTTTACAGCATGCAGATCTCATGCATTATTCAAATATTAATGTTAAGAACAAAAGTTTGTTTTACTTACAGTTAACTCTTTCTTTCTTCTTCCCCTTTTCTAAGTCTTCCTCCAAACATTAATGACATGAAGTACGGCATATGCTTTAGAGTTCCCTGCAAGTTTAACAAAGTCAAAAAGTCCAATATTTCCAGGTTTTCTTGTTCTGTCATGTTTCAGAAATATAATTAATGCTTTATAATCCCATATTTATTTGTCAGTTTCTGAACTGCTGGTTTTATTCAAGTTTATCTCCATCTCCCAAATCCAGTCTCTACTTCCTTTCCAATGTACTCTCAGTTTTACTCATCGACTCTTGATCTTTTCTCTGTCACTCAAGCATTTTCTGTTAAAACACTGGAAAAGGTTTCATTTGCATAGTCTGCATGTGGTCTTTATTACCAGAATAACAAGAAGCAGAATATCCTTCTGTTTCACAGCTCACTTTTTGTTGGACAAGCTTTTGTATTTCATCCTTAGCATGTTCTGTATCAAAAAATGATTTTGCCCACCCAGGAAAGAATATTCTAAAGATACCTGGATACAACAGTTTGAATCGCAATCCTACTTCTCCACATTCCCTGATTAGTGGAATAAATGTACTCTTCTTCTGCTTGGTGTACAGTGAGTAATTATTACACTCTACTGTCTCCCACTTTTAGTACTTTGTCTTTCTGCCACAGTTTTGTTACAATCAACTCCTTCTGCTGGTAGGATTGCCAGTAGGATGGGTCTAGGTTGCTTTCTCATGGCCAGGTTTATTGCATACACACAATGTGTCCTTTCAATTAACAACTCCTGCTGTGGAATACAAGTCCAGTTGCTGATTTTTGCTTTCATAAAATTAATACAGTCTGTTCCTTCCAGCTTCTCTAGTACAGCAGAAAATATCAGGTTTTCCCTGCATACTCTGTCCTCTGTGTACATTTGACTTATTTTTCCTCTAGGATACTGGAAGTCATGTCTTGCACCAAAGCTGGTGCTTGCACTGCTTTTTGTTGAACAGCTACAGAATTCTTCCCAGTCAGTGTTTTGCCCTGACTGTTTGTGGTTGATTTTCTTTCAGGTTCTCAGCATTTCTTTTCTTGCTGCCATCCAGACAGTACACTTACTAGCCAGTTACTTAAATGTATCCCAAACATGAGCTGACTGGCTCTCTTCTTAGTTTCTGTTTTCACACTGGGAGAGATGAAATTAAGCAATTACTCAATATGTAGCAATCTTGGAAGTCCAACCAGGGATAACCTTGATATCCACAAATATAACAGCTTCCATGCAATGCTGCCATATCCTGCCTAACAGCCCATCATAAATTTTCCAATGAAATTTCAAGCATTGTTTCCAAGAAAAAGTATTCCATTCTTAAAATAGCAAATATGCCCTTTAACAGTCATTGACAGCTGAAGCAGCCTTACTGAAACTGGAAATAGCAGCATGCTTAGTCTTTCAATTTTTGGTGAGAAAATGGTATGAAATGGAATATAAACTTTGTATCAGTCATTGGTATAGGGATCAATAGAATACCCCCATTATGTTCAGCAGATGCATTAGCATAGACCCAGCAATCACTAATACTGAGAGTCTGTACATAGGTGTACAAGGCAGCAGAAAAAGTGTTAAATCTTGCATGCCATTCATGTGTTCTTGATTCAGTTCTAATCAGGCCTATGACTCTCTTTTAGAAATTTGCACATCTGTTAAGAAATGGTTCATTATTTACAGTTCCAATGGTTGCAGATGATGATTTACTCACATTACTGGATGGCAAAACAAGCAACATCAAAATAATGATGAAAATCAGAGTAGCCTGTACCAGTAATGTATATATAGGTGTTGTTTATTCATAGTCCATATGATATTGATCAGAAAATAATCTCTGACCAAAAGCATTGAATGCAGATGACTTTGCAAATAAATTAGGTTTGGATAATACATTGTCTATGTTACTGACCAAAAGGCATGAATAATTTTTTCTAATGGATTCAGAAGCAAGAAAAAAAAAACTTTCAATGTTAAAGAAGAATCACTGAAGTTTACTTCAGACAAGGATGAAGTAATAGAGTCATAGGTCTGGATGGGAAATCTGGAATCAATTTGGATGACAAATAATTCACATTTAGTTCCAGAGTTGATCTGGAGGCAAAATGTTAGTAGCTGTCATTTCTGGATATAATTGTGTCCTTGTTTTTTTTTTTTTTGTCTGGTTCTACATGTCATAGGATCTATTGATTCACATGAAAGCCTGCCAATGGAGTCTCAGCTATACTCATCATGAGGGAGGATCTTCTTGACATGCAACACATTCATCCAGGTGGGGAGGCCTTCACAACAGAAAGAAATGGCAGTGATGAGCAAAACCAAGTACGGCTCTTTTCATCTGGGGCTGAGAGTGTCTCTATGGGAGTGTACCTAAATGTAGACAAAATATCTGGTCTACGATTCATGACATTTCTATTGTATAGGCCATTGTATTGCAAGTAAAACAGACATTATAATTCTACAAAACAGAACGGAGAGATTTCCCATACAAGAATATTGATTCATCAATGTCTTGTAATTCCAGACTCATAGAAAGGGGTGTAGCAGGCATTTTTATAGGTCATCCCATAAGAATTTCATGACAGGACAGTTTTATTCTGATACTTACTACACTTCTCATGTTGAATATAGCAAAAAGCAAAGCATCTGGCTACTTAATACAAGTCTCCTCAGGGATTTTGGCCAGACATACTTTGGTTGATTAGCCCTTTCCACAATTCTTAAAGCTTGTGGTCTACAGAGAAAATGAAAATGGAATTTAACATTTAACACGGGATTCACAAAGCTTGCGCCAGGTGCAGGCATAGCGTTGGCATTCCAACACCAAATATGGATGGCGAGCGATCCAGGTACGACCTGCTTCCATGTGCACTACCTGTGTATGCTACGCCAGCACAGATCTCAGCACCTGTATGCTAATTACCCCATTTGCAGCAGTGTAGCATGCAAATGAAGGTATTTAATGATCCAGGAAGTGGTGCAGGCGCAGTGTAAGCATGCAGAAATGTAAACCGTAAAAAAAAAAACGGTTTACATTTTTGCAAACATAACATTGGATCCATGACAACTGGCCAAACACATGTATTATATTGTTAATATATGTCAATAACTAAATATATAGCCATTGGCATAAAAAATTTACAAAATATAAAAATAACATTTAATTTTTTTCTGCACTATAGCAAAGTTAAAGTGTAGGGCAGTGGCATGCAAATGGGATTGCAAGGAAATAGAAAAATATAGAATAAAACTGCAATGTAACACATATCATGATTTCCCCATAATAGTCAATGGCAGGCATGTTACACCACACCATGGTGCAAGGGTTGCTAAGGGGCTGTGTCAGTGTTATGCACGGTATCTAGTAATTAGTAGGCAATCTCATGCAAATGAGAGGAGTCATAGTGAATCACAGATATCCCTCTGGTGTAAGGATGCACCTCACAGCATAGCGTTATAACACTGAGGTGTGCCCATGAGATAAAGATGACATAAAGAGAGGGGTGTGTCACCTTTGCTGTATGCACATTGGAGCATTGCTAACCTGGTTTGCCCATAGCTAAGCAAAGCTACAGGAAAGGGGTGTGTTGAATTGGCTTTAGCTTTGCTTAGCTGAGAGAACACAAGGTAACCGAGTATGCATGTGAACGGAGATTAAAACATTCTTAAACTCAATAAACGTGCTTGCGCAGCACACACTGGAGCTGAAACAGGAAGGATATAGGAAAAAATAAGGAAATGCTGCAGCAGGGAAATTGGAGTACAAATGACTAATTAACATCTAGGAACCTACAATGGGCCATTGACAACAGCTAACAAGGCTTCAAGCAGTTACCTGCAGAACAGGAAAGGGGAGGGGCTGTACTGCAAAGAAAACAGTAAAGTGTCACAGCAGAACAAAGCAGAATTGCATTATATCAGCTACAAAACACATTTTGCAACACATGACTGGGTAGGGAAAGTACAAAACAAGAAAGCTGGCAGGTGGATGCATGCCTGACAATGAGAGGGGATCCAGGTTTAAAAGGGAATTAGAGGGAAACAGATTAATCAAGGCAGGCAAGCATATCTCCACACTACAGGCCCCACACTTGCAGTACTCACTTTAAAACCCATAAGTAAGATACCCTGCAGCTGGAATTGCTCATACACAGCCAATGACATCAGCAGCATCCATAGCACAATAGTATAAAGTGTGAAAGCACCTCACACACACTTGTGTATTTCCATACACTCTGCACCATTGGTGTATACATACGGGGAACTTTTAATATGTACATGTTAGGGGCTGCCATAGCTTTGATCCACCAGCATGTGTTGGAGACTGAAGGTGGTGGGGAAGATGATGCACACAACCATCTCAGGCACCAGAGGAGAAGAAGAGTGTTCAGACCCGTGGTAACCTACCAGGGGCTACATGATCTGGAGATAGTAGAGCGTTACAGGGTGAACAGGGACACCCTAGAGCAACTTGTGGAGCTGTGCCGGCCACACCTCAGAGCCAGTACAAACAGAGGGGAACCCATCCCAGTGGATACAAAGGTTTGTGTAAGCCTGAGAATACTAGCCACAGGTATCTTTCAAAGGCCAACTGGGGATATCATGAGGATCTAACAGGCATCAGCATCCAGGGTACTTCACCAGTTCCTAGATGCCTTGTTACCACATGCCAATGAGCACATATACTTCCCCCGAATGCAGGACGAGTTGGCCAGCAATATGCATCTCTTCCACTGTGTGGCAGAATACCAGGAGGTACTTGGTGCAATAGACTGCATGCACATACACATCAAGTCACCACCCAGTGAGCAGGTTAGGTGCTACATAAACTGCAAGGGATACCCCTCCATCAACTGCCAGGTCGTGTGCAATGCTCAGGGCATTATCATGGATGTGTGTGCTGGTAGCCCTGGAAGCTATCACGACTCCCACATCTGGCATGCCTCACACCTGTATCAGGTATTTGCCAGGGGGGACATCCCATATGGCCACCTGGTGGGGGATGCTGGCTATGCACTGGAACCGTGGATGATGACTCCCATCAGAAATGCGCACACACCCATGCAAGAACGCCATAATGAGGCACACGCACAAACCAGAATCATCATAGAGCGTGTGTTTGGGATGCTTAACTCATGGTTCCGTTGCTTGGACATATCTAGTGGAGCCTTGCAGTACTCTGCAGGCACGTCTTCATAGTAAGTGCCATGCTACACAATATGATCCTGTGGAAACAGCTGCAGCAGGGACAGAATGGTGAAGGCCCTCACAGCCCACCACCATTGCCAAGAGCTCCACAGGCACAGAGGTACTCAGACCATGAACACCCTGAGCCAGCCCCAGTAGGCAGATGGAGGCATGCCCAGTATGCCCAAGCCTTGGCAAGAAGGGAACGTATAGCACACACACACTGACAATGTAGGTACCTAGGGACTGACACCATTCTCCACCTGCACACACAGTAAAAATGGATGGCACACACACAACACTACCTGTAAATTGTCATGTATAGGCAGTCTACTGTGTGCATCCAATATAGGCAGCCCTCAACCATTGCACACACAACTGCTATTGGCACAAGGTAAATCAACACCTGAACAGTAAATTAAGTTATCAGTATGTGCTGATACTGTATGTATAGGTTCATAGGTTCATAGGTAGGTACTTGGCTAACTGCCCAAAGGCATTCATAAGCCTAGCTAAAATGTGTCAGCTTTTGCCACCCCATTGATTAATTAATTGTCCCTATGTGGAGCAGAGCCAATGGCGGGATCCCTGGGATGTATCTACTGTTCCCCATCCACTCTTCAAGGTTTCTCTTGAAGAGTGTTAGTGAGGGGCTCTGTATAATGTAATTAGGGATTTTATTCCAAAGCATGGGGAGTTTCTGTGACAAGAATCTGTCCCCCCCAGCATGTTTTACTTATTGTTGTGGCAAGGTTTAGCTCACTACAGAGTGTGGCTCACTGTGACATGGATTCCCATAGGTGGAGCATATCCATTAAGCCTGAGTTGGACATGGCTTTGTAAGCCAGCAGATATCATCTCTGACTAAACGAGATGCCACTGAGAAAAGCAGACGTTTATTCAGTCTGGCTGCATAGGACATATGTTTGAGGCCAGTAATCCTCTTGGCGAGGTACGTTCATAATCCTTCCAGCTGTTGGAAGTGTCTTTTGAGGTACATCCCAAATGGGTTATTATACTCTATGATGGGACTGATGAGTGATGAATAAAGGGGCACTATAACCTCAGTATGTCTAGATGCAAAGCCTTTAGTAATCAGATGGCCTACATAGAAGGATGTACTAACTACTTTGGAGATATGATTGTCAAAGGAGAGATCGCTATCTACCTTACTCCCCAGATCCCCTACTACGTCATCTGTATTAAGGTGGCTGCCACTTATGTTTTCATATGTGGGTGTTTAGTATTTCCCACATGGAATGACCATGCATTTTGTGGCACTTAGCTTAAGGCCATGACTTTGACACCCTGTGTCGGTCTCAGTGAGGCCCTTTGGAGGATGTCGGTGTCAGCTGTACTGTCAATTATGGCCCCCATTTTGCAGTCATTGCCAAACATGGTCTGCCATAGTCCACCTGTGTTTGCCTGTACCTCTGAGATGTATATGCCAAACAGTAGGGGTCCCAGGACTGAGTCATGTGGGATACCAGTTGGGACTGGTTAAGAGTTGGACCTGGAGGCTGCTAGTCTTCCCATGTGGGTTCTGTCTGTAAGCCTGTTGACAACGCATTCTGTGATATATGGGTTTATGTACAGGCTGGTGAGCTTATCAATAATACCTGAGTGGGGAATGGTATCAAAAGCCTTGGCAAGGTCCAGGTAGTATGTGTGAACCACCTCTCTCCTCATCTAAAGCCTTAGTGACTGTAAGATGTAAAACAGGTTCAGTAGGCATGATCTGCACTCAACCAAGCTGAGCTGGGTTGGGTCAAGTGTTTGGAGGTTACCAATGTCTTTGTTAATGAATGCCATGATGATGTGCTCCACAGCTTTGCAGACCAGGCTAGTCAGGCTTATGGGGTGGTAGTTACCATGGTCAGTTGTGTTTCCAGCTTGGTGGAGTGGAATAACCATTGCTATGCGCCATTGTAAGGGCATGTAGCCTGTGCAGAGGCTGAGGTTGAAAAGCTTAATTAGGTGGGGGGGTTAGTTCATCTTGTAGTGTTTGCAAGATGCAGTCTGGGACACCATCTGCCTCCACTGATGCTGTGTTTTGCCTTTTGAGAGGGCTATTTCCACCTGTGTGTCTCTGATAGCTGGGATACTGTACTTTTCGGGTATTGCTGTGGGCGCTTTAGGGGGTGAAGTTTGCACTGAATGTATCTGCAAGGATGTTGGCGATATCAGTAGGTTCAGTATATTTTGTGCTGTATTGCACCGGCACAGCGCAAATCTGTGAGTTACCACTTAGAATCTTGACATAGCCAAAGCAGGCTTTGTGATTATCTTTCAAATTCTTGGCTATTTTCCTGTTGAAGTTAGCCTTGGATGATTTCATGAGGGACCTAAGTTTCTTACTAATACTGGTCACTGATGTATGTTCTTCTTGGGATTTGCTGTTTTTCTGGGCTACTGTCTTAGTTCTGTTGTATAGCCTGTTTATTGCAGGGGTCCATCAGACTGGTGTCCTTGTCTTGGAGGCACGAGTCTTGGTTTACAAGTGATGGCATGATCCATGCATCCTTGTAGGTGCTTATAAAGTGCATTTGTAAATCTTTCTGTATCTTGAGCAGTGTTAGAGTGGGGGGGGGTGAAACCTCCCACCTCTGTCTTTAGTAGTGTAAAGATAGCTGTAGGAAAGGTTTTCACTGTGGTTTCCTTGGGTGGGAGAGATGGTTGGGTGTGGAAATCATCAGTGAATAGTTCGTGGTCAGATCTAACCAGTGACCGGTTTACCTTTGCTGTGGTGCACCTGTCACCCATGTTGGTGATTACCACTTCTAGTGTGCTTCCACCTCTGGTTGGGGAGTTTACCATCTGATACAGGGCATTTGGGGTGATAAATTCCAGGAAGTGCCGGGCCTAGAAGTGAGTACTCCAGAAAGTTTTCCAGGTTAATGGTAGGGTAGTTGAAATCGACCAATACCAGGGTGTTTGGTAGGACTGTCATGCTTTCCACTGTCTCCAGGTAGGTGGAGTGGTGATCCTGGGTCATGGAGGGTAATCTGTAGCAGGCCACAGTTTGCACTGCAGTTGTGGCTGATGTTAGCTGCACATGGATGATCTCAGAGGTATCATGCTGCCCCGCTAACCTGGAGGTGTAGGTATCCCTGATGAGTATGGATACACCCCCCCATGTCTGTGTCAGTCCATGTTCTGTGGCCGAAATGTGTGGTATGGGTTGTAATCCGGTAGTGCTGGTGTGGTCTCAGGAGCCTTAAAACAGGTTTCAGTTACTGCACAGATGTTGACGTTGTCCATACTGAGGAGTGCTGTGAGTGCATGCATTTTGTGATTACAACTCCTGGCGTTGAGTAGCATAACCCACAATGATGTTTCTATTGTGCTGTTTACAGAGGTGGGATTCACCTTTGAGCCTTGCCTAAAAAAGGCACCATGGGGGCACCAAGAGCCTTGGCCAGTATTTGAAAGCCTAAGGCTGACAAATGCAAGCCGGTATGGTATTGTTGCATGCAAGTTTCCCATCTGTGCTTGTTTCTCATCTTTCCTGTAGGTAATCTACTGGTAAGCAATAGAAAGCCTTAAACTCTTACAAGTCTTCTAGATTCCAAGATAGACTTTTGGAGTGATTAAGCATCAGTGTTCTGTATTTTCTTGCTGTACTTAACTGTTTTCTGACTACATGGTGATTTCTCACTGTATATTGTGATCTGAAAGTTCTGTTTATTCATATATTATTTCTGTGATGGCCTGCACTTTAGAGGTTCACAGATAGGTAGTAGGCTATCTGCCTGAAGGGTATTTAGAAGCATAGCTACAGTGTGTTGGCTTTCTCTGCACCATTGATGAAGTAACTGAGCCTCTGTCAAGTATAGCCAATGAAGTGATTCCAGGCAGAGTTGCCAGAAGCTGTTGAAGACTGGGGTGGCTGAGGGTGATAGTGGCACTTAGTGATCTAAAAAGGGCATGTTAACGTGAAAATTCAACACCATTCAATTTCCCCAACAGGTCTTGTATGGTTCTGGGGCACATGATTCCCAGGCGTGTATGTTCTGTTACCCATTCATACATCAAGGTTTTTCTTGAAGTGTGTCAGTGAGGGGCTATACCTAATGTAGTTAAGAATTTAATGTATAGTCTTTCATTTCATTTGTTATGTTTTTATTTCAAGAGTAAGTGAAGCTCAGTGGGTTTTCATGCCTCCGCCCTTTGCTCAGGCTAGCTTACACATAGAAATCATCTAAATAGGAAATAGGCAGAAGCAGTGTTAATGTCAATAGTGTGATGGTTACAGCATTCACATAGTATCTGTGCAGTCATGGCTCAAATCCCAATAAAGTCAGTGATGCTTTTCATGTTAAAAAGTATACCTTAACCACAGCTTTCATATTTAGGTAGTAATCTTCAGTAAAATAAACATTTGAAACACCAACATAAACCCATATGTGCCTGAGAGTAAAGTCAACAGAGACTATAATGTTATGCAAGCACATTGTGAGATGTTACTACACTGAAATATATATATCCTGAGTAGTTAGCAGATGTGACCGTGTTTGCGCCGACAGGTTATATGTTTTTAAATTCCATTTAACTGCTGCTTTAATGTCGTACAAACACTTTTAAACATGCTTACAACTGCTTAAACGAGCCTTATTCTGGAGTAAAAAACATTTTTAAAGCATCACAGGTCTTGAACCCTGCACACCATAGTCATGGGTCTTACCACTAAGCCATCTGAGCTGTATACGTCTCATGCTTTTCAGACTACACCTTGTACTATAGGCATTCCACAGTACTGACTACAAATGGGACAGTCACTTTGTGTACATATGTACAGTACATTGTAATGTACTGTAGTTGTGAATCAACATATACAAGTCTACATATGTATAACTATTAAAAATTAATACTAAATTTATATATATATATATATATATATATATATATATATATATATATGAATATATATATATATATATATATATATATATATATATATATATATATATATATATCAGTTTCAGTGATGTGTGCACACACACATATATATATATATATATACACACACACACACACACACACACACACACACAGTTACATCTATAGCCATATATATAAACATCTATGAACACACTTCATGACACAGGAGAAATCCAAAGGAATTGAAGTGTACACAAAACACATGCAGCTCTGGTATTATAACTATTAATATAAACTTAATTCACCATAGAAGGGATCGTTGTTGTGTATGTGGAAATTGGGGTGGGGGAGGAATGATGGGAAATGAAATTATGCATCAAGGAGAGCCTGGGTCGGATGTTCAATAAGTGAACTGGATGGGTATACATGGAGTATGGGGACAATATAAAAAGGTCACAAAACAAGAACCTTTCTCATTCATAATGCACCCTGTCAGGTCACATTGCAACACTTAATTCCACAAACATATGAACATTAACATGTATCATACATATGTACACCAACTGACTGTCACATTTGTTTTCAGTAGTGAGGAATGCCTGTAGTAGAATGTATATTCTAAAAACCATAACATTTGTACATATCTCAGATGCCTTAGTGGTAAATTCAGTGACTGTGGTATTCATGGTCTTGGGTTCAACGGCTGTGAATTTATTTTGAGAGCCAGAATAAGGGCTATTGGATGCAGGTTGATTAAGGCACATTTAAACAGTTGTAAGCAGTTTTGCACAGGTGTGCGCCACGGTAAGCGGTGCTTAAACATGGTTAAATGGATAAGCGCTTCACAGGTGTAACCTTTACTTACCGTCACGCAGACCACAGGCAAACTTGCTTAAAACTGCTTAAATGTGCGTTAATCACACTTTAAAAAAATAATAACCACTTCCAGGATTAGAACCCACAACCATGTACATCATCCTCAGAGTAATCTACCACTAAGCTACCTGAGATGTATCTATGCCAGTTGTGTATTCAGGCAGGTTGAAACACAAAAGAGAGGACTGTCTGGAAATAGGACAAACCGCCATGTACCCAATGAAAGGTGTATGCTATATATATATATATATATATATATATATATATATATATATATATAAATATATATTATATTATATTATATATACAGATGTACATATATATATATATATATATATATATATAGAGAGAGAGAGAGAGAGAGAGATATGGATAGATAAATACATGTCAATATATAGAGATATACATATATGTAGATATATAGATAGGTTAAAAACATCTACACATCTATGGAGGTACATATAAACGTATGCAATAATATATATTACATATCTATATCTATATACATATATATATATAGATATACATACATACATACATGTGTGTATACAGCATCTGAAGTGTTCAAATCTGAGTATAACATGGACCATAGCAATCACACATTCTGGCACCCCCAAACAATATGAACATAACATATGAAGAGTATATGCCAATACACTATTACAAATATGTTCTATGGACAAATAGGGTTAGTCACCAACACAACTACAATGACTGCAAATATCCATGACAGAAATACACAGACATCTTTCATTTAGCAAAACTTTATTACATTCTGATGTATTGCCAAAATGATTCAAGGACTAACATTACCTCCATGCTATACAGGAAAAATTTTTAAGTGCCTTAATGAATTAGACTGCAATTACCATAGTATTAGTCCACTAAGGGATAGGCGTTCACATAGGGAAAGAACCCCCACACACATATAGAATATGTATAAAAGCAGTTCCTACACACCTGCATATGTTTGTACACCCACCAACATCTTCCCCACACCCAAACTAATTACAACAATACATACAGTCATACCATAACCAATTATTCACCCACTTTACATCTGCTGAAACCTTGGCATACCTGTACAAAGCCACACTAACATGGCCCTATTTGAAGTAGTTGATGTTATACAATGGAACAACTGCAGATGTTACAGGGTTTGTTTGAACTAATCCTGTTTACACCAGGAAGTGTTACCAATTACTGATTATCAGCACAGTATGATACACATTTACACCAAACTAGAAATGTGTGGGGAGCACACTGTAAACCCTTTAACATTAAATCCATAGCCATACAGTCTTGAGCTTTTTAAACATCCTGGCCAGACTGAAACATATGCAGAAGTATTAGGTACAGACAAACCCTGCACAAGTAGCAATGTTCAGAAATATAACAGCAGTACTCATATTTAGACCAAATCTTCTAGACATTACACACAATATATTTGTGTTTGTCTTCATACAGCTGTTGCAATAGATTTCAGGCAACATTGCTAGGCTGTCTTTCTCACAAGTAAGGCAAAGGGACAACGCCCAAGTGGAGTACTCAATTATAATCCACTGTTGCCATGGTATTGGCTAATGGAATAGCTGCACAGCTGATGTGCATGTAATTAACTACTTTGGAACACCAATTGGTGATCAGGATAGCACATGTTACTGATCTCTAACTATAAAAGGATGGCTTGTCACACATTCACACCATCTGTATATACTGCAGAACAGTACAAAATACCCAACAGAAGATTGAAACACAAACTGAAAAAGAATAAAATACCAGTCAATAACACCTCCAATTACCAATAAGGTATGTATAACTTTTAGTATGTCTGTGTATGTAGTATCTGTTCTGTAATAATTACAGTGTAATCAATGCATATAATGTAAATAGCTATCTTGTAGTGATGTATTGTTGAGCAGTAGTAATGCTTGTAGTATTCTATGTGTGTGTACTGCTGTAGGTCACAAGGCAAACTCCGCATACACCACAAGGGATGATATATATGGACTTGGAATTCACCAATTCTTTTCCAGCCACTGTCAGGGTTGGTCCAACAAGTATGTGCTATAACAGGGGGTAGTATATGTTGATATACTGTAACAGTAGACATATGTATGGGTGTCTTAGTGAGATGAACATGTCAAAGGTGGGCTTACTTTGCAAATTTGATTTGCATTGTGGGATATTGTGCCAATAACTGTGTAATGTACAGTATTCTAGGCAGATCTGTATTCCATTTTACATAGCATTTATGTTATGTTATGCAAACATTAGTTACATCTATTGGCGATTACAATACTCAATAACAGGATACATATGACTTGTATTCATCTGACAGTTTAGCAGCATGATACCAAAGAAAACTGGAAGAGCTAGGTAACTATCCATGTACATAAGACATGTAATATCCACCTCTCTAGTATTGTTTGCAAGCAATAACAGCTGTGCATGTGTACATGTTATGCAAATGTGTAGTGACCCTTGTTACAGGGCTGGGCCAAATGACTATGTGCACACCCACATAGAGTGGATATCGAGAGTAGAGACACATTGGTTGAACTTTCAGGTGTGTGTAGCCTAACCTCTCATTGCCAACCTAACAGCCACTTACAAATTCTGTATGTAAGGTTGTGCACAGTACTGGTAATGAAGCAAGTTGCATATCATCTTTAACTCCAGTGTAACATCTGCAGTAGGAGTGTAAGATGTAGGAGACTGCTGCCCATGTGTAATAGCTGCTTCATAGGTGACGGCTTACACTACCTGATTATATTCTGATCATGTTGATAGTGGCAGCAGAGTCTATTGATACTTGACTCTGTTTGGGGAATGGGTGTCCATGCCCAACAGAGCTCATGGTTCTGGTGGATATATATGTATA
Source organism: Protopterus annectens (assembly GCF_019279795.1). Classification (NCBI taxonomy): domain Eukaryota; kingdom Metazoa; phylum Chordata; order Ceratodontiformes; family Protopteridae; genus Protopterus; species Protopterus annectens. Next base: position 1,938,875,425 of record NC_056726.1, read on the forward strand.
TACCCAGAAAAGGATACAGACCTGTTGACACTTGCATCATCTGTAATCAATTATCAGGATGTGATGTGCTCCTCAGATGAGGACTGCTGCTAAAGTTAGTTACTATGTTTCTGTAATAGCCAGTGTTGTCACGTCCATAACACAAATATTTACTTGTGAGCATCACCTTCTAAAACATCTTCATAAGCAATAAGTAAACTAAATACATTACTTGGTACTTGTAGTACTGAATTCTCATACAGGCATGTCCACTAATCAGCTACTGGTGTTTACGAATGTCAGCTTTATGTATGTGGCCATCCTGGGGGAATGTAATCTCTATGGCATGTGCACTGCCAAACCCACCTAACACCACACCCCACACATTGTCTGGGATGCAGCTACAGAGGTAAGCTGGAAGGAAGTCCAGTCTACAGCCATGACTTGACAGAACAGTCATGCAGTGTAGGTTAACACATGCATCTCATCACCATACTCAACACATACCCTTACCAGAACACAGTAAGGACACCATTACATACCACCAGAAATCACACACATTCACAGAGGCTTTTAAGTATCTGGCCAAGCAAGAGACCTCCCAAGCTGGAATAAACAGACAACAAAATCACAAACCGTATGACATAGTTTGCCAAATTGTGCCACTCCTCAAAACACGTGGCCAGAAAGATGCCCAACAGTACTCATTTGTGAATGCAGACCCTAGCACTATGTTACACACCAAGCTATATGAGGGCAAACATACTGTCAGCTGCCTGTGTGCCATGATTAGCCACATACCCATACACTCAGACCACCTTTTGAACTATACACATGGCTCTGGCATATTCCATGTTGTTGTGCAGGACCTGTGATGCAGTGAGTAGCCTGGACTGCATGGAAACACACATGTGGGAACTGTCAGGTCTTGTAGCCCATGCAGGTATGTCCCAAGGCCTGGGTAGCATTCTGTCATTGGCCAGAATGATACTGCAGTACAGGGACAAAAGGATTGTATTCCACAATTGTCTAAAGTACTGGTGTAATTCAAAGGGTATCCAGTATCTGTCTGCCTGGGATAACATGGTTGACAGACCATGATGCTTTGCCAGACAGGGATGCACCTGTCACCCCTGGGAATCTGGATACTGGCTACAGCTCATGCTTCTCCTATAGTGCCTTCATCATGCAAGGTTCAAGTGAAAGTCCACTGCTATAACAGGAAAAGCCAAGCAATAAACTGCAGGTCTTGCTACTCAGTGATACTTTTCAGAAACTCAATATGGACTCACTTATGTCAATCCTTAACATGGAGAACATATCTGTGCAGTGAATGAGATATGGTTCAACGCTCCAGAGAGCACCCTTGCAAGACCATGTTATAACACATACCTCACATCTTGGCCATTATCCTTTATTGGAACTCACAGGCCACAGGTGTGTCCATATTCCCGAATGATATGTACACCACCACGCTAGTTGCACTTGCATAACTTAAGATGCATTATGCTGAGCAACTACCCTTGTGCCAAAGTGTAATCCAAATTGCACCTTGCACCAGATCACTCACTATGCTTCAGAATTCCCAACTGTCATATAGTGCTGTAATGGGGAATATTAGGTTTGAGACAGAAAACCATAATAATGGCTACTCTCAATTATCTCATTATGACCTGGGAAGACACCTCATGTACCAACACCTGTGCTCAATGCATGTTGGATTTCATTAACCACAATCATCTGGATCACCATAGTCACACAAACAGGGCTAAGAGTATGCTACACATAGTCAGTCTCCAAAGCCAATGTTATGCTTCATAAGAGCGAAGTGGTGACTGTCATGGCACCCATGCAGATGGACAATGCATGTGCAAATGCTGAATCCTACACAAATGCAATCCTACTCACAATCCCACTCACATAAGTGCAGTGATTGTGCTATTGAAACAGAACCAAGATTCAACCAAACACAAACAGGAAGGCTTAAGATTCCAAGAGCAGGCTAAATTATTTCTTCCACTTATTTCACTGAACTGCACTTCTGAAACGCTTATAATTGTGCTATACAGTTGATCTACTAAATTTTTGCACTGTTATAAAGCTTTTTTTATTGTTTCACTGCATTTATATACTGTTTTATACTATTTTAACATTACTTAACTGTAAACTGCTTTTTCATACTGAGAGTTGTACTTTCTGTTTGTGAGTGCTCTATCCGAGCTTTTCTGTGCATTTTTGTCTGTTACAGTTAAAAGCATTCTCAAGTCTGCTCCTTGATCTGTTTAAAACTTTCATTTAGTGGCTACAGCTAGGAACTGTAATAGTGTGCATTACTATAATTGCTTTTTTCATTTAAATTACTAAATTGTAAGCTGCTTTTTCATACTGAGACTTGTATTTTCTGTCTGTGGGTGTTCATTCTATGCTTTTAAATTGAGGTTTCTGTGTTCTGCTCAGATGGCATAATCTTGATAGAGGCCTGTTGTCTAGGCTGGTAGTTTTGTTTGAGATTCCTGTGTTTCTGGCAGCCATTTTCTGCTGATTGTCTTCATTATTACTGAGAGTAACAATGCCTCCTGACCTTCTGTAGTACGAGTGATTGGGTAATAGCAGAGGCTGAGTAGTAATCTGATCTTCCAACTCCTTCATTCTTACTGCTGTATAAACCCTGTGTCTTATAAAGGTTCTGCTTGTATTGTCAGGCTCTGGATTGCATTGCATAAGTGGAAATGCCTTAAGATTCCAAGAGCAGGCTAAGTTATTTCTTAAACTTATTTCACTGAAATGCACTTCTGAAACGCTTATAATTGTGCTATACAGTTGATCTACTATATTTTGCACTTTTCTGTGCATTTTTGTCTGTTACAGTTAAAAGCATTCTCAAGTCTGCTCCTTGATCTGTTTAAAACTTTCATTTAGTGGCTACAGCTAGGAACTGTAATTTTTCCCACCCATCCACCCTCTCTAGTGTTGTGTGCTCTTATACTTGGTGGCCTTGCAGTTGCCCGCCCATAATGTATATTTGATCTGTGACACTCCTCCCAGTCTAGTGTCATTAGTTCACTCAATCTAATAGAGAACATTTGTGAAGGCCAACCCACTTAGATTCTTAACGCTGAATTAACTTCTGTTCCAGCTTTCTCCATTTCCACTTTACTGGGAAAAAAAAATTCTAAGCTTGCTTTCCCACTTTCCTGTGGCAGGTCAAATATGGATTTGCTATGTCCAGGACTGTTTATGAGCTCCTAAGCCCCCCCCCCCCACTTAACTGGGGTTAAACTATTCCTGGAGCCATAAAGTCTGTTCTTCAAAATTTCCCTTGCAACTAGCCAGCTTTTTAGTTTTAGCACTCATCTGTTTCTTTGATCTCAGCACTTGTTCAGAACTCATTGTAAGCACTAAATAAGTTACAAATTACTACAGCACTCAACTTTCCTCACTTGTCTAGAGGAAAACAGTTTTTAGTACTTAATAAATAAGCACCTATTCAGGCATGTCTAAAGGTCAGCTACCGGTGTTTTCTCCTGTCTACCTGATGAATCTGGGCATCTTGGGACAATGCAGCAATTGCCTCATGTACACAGACAGCCCTCTCCTCCTACCACCAAACACTACGACCTGTGAGAGATGCACTTATATAGCCAAACTGGAAGCAAAGCTCTTCACCAAAGACTGGCCTAGACAGTCAAGAGGAGAAGGTAAACACTTGCACTGCACCACACTCATCACATAGTCCCTCAAAACCTACACCACCAAAACACACACACAGAACCACAAAACACACACCTACATTCGCGGAGGCTCTCAGTACAAATCTGCCCAAACAACAGAGACCTCCAAAGCAGAAATGCAAGCAACCTCTACCCCCCAACACAACCCAAATGACACATAGCCCACATACTCAGTGTGCCACTCAACTACAGCCCATAAGGCATAAACGTACCCAACACTCTAGTCATAGGTGACAATATAGTCAGGCACACTGATGTTCCACTCACCAGGCTAAACAAGGAAAAAGTTACTGTCATCTGCCTGTCAGGTGCCAGGATCTGCCACATAACGTACGTACTCAGGTCACTCCACAACAAGTACAAATATGACTCTGTCATTGTCCATGTTGGTGTGAATGACCTGAGATGTACCTCCCTGGACTACATGAAAAGAGACATGGAGGAGCTCTCCAATCTTGTAGCCCAGGCAGGTATGTCCCTAGCCCTGAGTAGCATCCTGCCATCACCCAGAATGACACCACAGTACAAGGACAAAATGATTGATTTTAACAATTGGCTAAGCTTCTGGTGTCATTCTAAGGGAATCCAGTATCTGCCTGCCTGGGATGACATGATTGACAGACCACGCTGCTTTGCCAGAGATGGCCTGCACCTGTTGCCCTTGGGATTCCGAATACTGGCAAAGGCTCTTGCCACCCCTATAGTGCCTTTTTTAGGCAAGGTTCAAATGACAAATTCACCACCATAACAGGTACAAGCAAGCAAAATCTGAGGGTAATGCTACTCAATGCTAGAAGTCTAAACCTCAAAATGCACTCACTCGAGGCACTCCTTTAAATGGAGAACATTGACATCTGTGCAGTGACAGAGACCTGGTTCAAAGATCCAGAGAGCACCCCTGCATTACCAGGCTATAATTCATACCACACCTTTCGGCCACCAAACCCGGACTGAAACACTAAAGGTGGAGGCGTGTCCATATTCATTAAGGATATCCACACCTCCAAACTAGTTGCTCAGCATAATGCATCCGAGATTATCCAAGTTCAACTAACTCTGGGCAAAACCACAATCCAGATTGTAGCTTGCTACAGATCCACCACCATGCCCCAGGGTTCCCACTCCTCTTTTCTTGATACACTGGAAATATTAAGGTACAACCCAACACTCTAATAATGGGTGATTTCAACTACCCTACCATTAACTGGGAAAACTACTCATGTACCAACTCTTTTGCTCAACGTTTTCTGGAAATCATCAATTCCAATGCTTTGGATCAACTTATCCACACCCCCACCAGGGGCAGCAATATCCCAGACCTGGTCATCACCAACATGAGTGACCGGTGTTCCACACCAGAGGTCAGCTCTTCGTTGGTCAGATCCGACCACAAGCTAATCACCCTAGACATCCACATCCCGCTCCCACCCCCCATTAGGAAAACAACCGTAAACAATGTCTCCAAAACCAACTTCACGCTGCTTAAGACAGAAGTGGCAAACTTCACGACACCCATGCAAATGGACAATAGAGGTACAACTGCTGAATCCTACACAAATGCACTTTATAAGCACTTACACGAGTGCATGGATCGTGCTATCCCTAACAGAACCAAGATGCTATCCTCCAAAAAAAGGAAGCCAATCTGGTGGTCTTCTGCCATAAACAAACTACAACAGAAGAAAGAAACTGTTGCAAAAAAAAGAGTAAAATCCCACGATTGGAGGAACTCCCTGGTCAGCCTCAGTAAGAAGCTGAGATCCCTCATAAAATCCTCCAAAGCTAGTTATGAAAACAAAACTGCCACTGATTCTAAAGACAATCACAAAGCATTCTATAGCTATGTCAAAAATCTCAATGGCAACACTCAGATCTGCTCTGAGTTACAGCACAATGACACTAAATATACAGAACCAACTGATATTGCTAACATCCTGGCAGATAGGTTCAGTGCTAACTTTACCCCTTCTCACCCCTAAAGGGCCCATCTTTATACTGGAAGAATGCAAAGTTCCTGTAATCACGGCTGCACAGGTAAAAACCTCACTCTCCAAAGCCAAGAACACAGCATCTATGGGACCTGACAACATCCCAGGTTGCCTTCTACATGAACTACAGAATGAACTGGCACCCCACCTAAGTACCATGTTCAATCATAGCCTCACCTCAGGCTTTGTGCCCATTGAATGGCGCACGGCGACAGTTATCCGACTCCGCAAAGGGGGGGGCCACAACAGACCCCGGGAACTACCACCCCATTAGCCTGACAAGCCTCATCTACAAGGCCATGGAACGTATCATCATGGAACTCATAAACAAAGACATTGGAGATCTCCAAACTCTGGACCCCACGCAGTTTGGGTTTGTAAAAGGCAGATCATGTCTTCTAAACCTGATAGACTTCTTTGAAGTAGTCACCAAAGCCATAGATGAGGGTAAGGTGGTTCACACAGCCTATCTAGATCTTGCCATGGCGTTCAACACCATCCCCCACTCTGGAATTACAGATAAACTCACTAAACTAGGTATAAATCCCTATGTCACAAGATGGGTTGCCAACTGGCTTACTGACAGAACCCACACTGTGAAAGTAGCAGACTCCAAATCAGACTTCAGACCAGTGACAAGTGGAGTACCACAGGGTTCAGTCCTGGGTTCTCTCATGCTTGGTATCTACTTCTCTGAAGTACAGGCTAACACAAGGTCTTTGGCTAACTAAATTCACAGATGACTGCAAACTAGGAGCCATAATTGAAACTCCTAATGATTTGGACATCCTACAAAAGGGCCTCACTGAGACAGATGCCTGATGTCAAAGACATGGCCTCAAGCTCAATGCCAAAAAGTGCATTGTCATCCCTTTTGGTAAAAACTCTGTACCCATGAACTACCATATAGGTGGTAGTCTACTTAACACCAAAAGTGTGATAAGAAACCTTGGGACACAGGTGGACAGTAGTCTCTCCTTTGATAATCACATCACCACAGTGGTCAGGAAATCCTTCTATGTGGCACAACTCATCACAAAAGGTTTCTCATCCAGAAGAAAAAGAGGTCATTGTTCCCCTCTACTCATCACTCATTTGACCCATTATAGAGTACAATGCCCCTTTTGGTATGTACCTCACAAGACATATACAACAACTGGAAAGGCCGCAAAAATAGGTCACAAAGAGGATTACTGGCCTGAAACAGATGCCTTACGCAGACCGTCTCAAAAAACTCCAACTTTACTCCGTCGCATATCACCTACTCAGAGGCGATCTCTTCCTAACATACAAATCTATGTCAAACCCAGAGCTGTTGGACATGCTCCACTTAAAGAAATCCCAATCCCTCTGAACTACACACTCTAGGGACCTAAACCTTGTCACTACAATAAACAGAACATGCTGGAGGGATAGAATCCTGTCCCAGAGACTTCCCATATTCTGGAACAGACTACCTATCATTGTCAAACAGAGCTCCTCATTAACACTATTCAAGAAAAGTCTTCATGATTGGATGGGTAATAGGAAATTCACCCTGGGGATCACTTCTGTGGTTCTGCTTGACAGGGGCACAGGAAAATAATTTTCTTGGGTGGCAAAAGCCAGGGTACCTTTTTGGCTAGGCTTGTATAGGTCCTAGGCCAATAGCCTAGGACTTACCTATGAACCTATGATCTGTACCACAGAAGGTAGAAACTGTTGCAAGAGTGAACACACATGAGTGGAGGTGATCCCTGGTCAGCCTCAGTAAGATGCAGATACACCATATAAAACCACACAAAGCTACTGTGAAACTAATCAGCCACATATTATGAGGCCAACCACAGAGCATTCTCTAGCTGTGTCATGAATCATAATGGCAACAACAAGACCTTCCGTGTTTTACAGCACTATGGCATGAGAAGTACTGCACCTACAGAAATAGCACTTGTTCATCCAGATAGGGTCTTGGATAACCTAAACCCACCCACACCTCCCCCCCAGCAGGTACACATATTTATATATTCATGTACACTACAGAGTCCCTGTAATAACTACTATGCAGGTACAAGCTGCACTCTCTAAAGCCATACATATGGCTTGCATGGGACCTGTCAACATCACAGGGTATATTTTACACAAATGTCAGAAGAATTTGCTCTCCACATCCACATCATGTTCAATAATAGCTTCATGTCAGGCTGTGTACACATGGAATGGTGTACAGCAACAGGTATCACACCCCAGAAAGGGGGAGACACCACTGATAATGGGAAATAGTGCACTACTACCCTGCTGAGTCTGGTCAGTAAGGCCATGAACCATGATCAGCCTATTTGATGTAGTCAGTATATATGTAGATGACAGTAAGGTTGATTCATACAGCATATCTTGACCTTGCCAGGTCTTAGGACACCATCACCCATACGGTGTTCCAGCTACACTCAGTAAACTAGGTGTATATTCCTTTGTCACAGGATTGGTTGGCAACTGGACCACTGGCAGAACCAACACTACAGAAGGTGTCTGAGTAATACATGCACATCAAACCAGTGCTTGCTAGAGTAATACAGGGTTCATTCCTGGTACTCCCCCTCTTTGTTATCTATACCACACAGACTAACACAGAAGGCATCTGCCTATTGAAGTTTGCAAATGACTACGAACTAGGAGCAATAATCAACTCAATGAGGGCGGCGGGCAACATCCAGAAGGGTCTTTGTGGGTCAGATGTGTACTGTGTGATGTATGATCACAATCTCATAGCTAAGTATTGCATTGTCGTTCACTATGTTAAAAACATGTACCCATGAACTACCACCTAGGCAGCCATCAACATAATGGAAACTGTGTGTGTATGGGATGCAGCTGGACAGTAGTCTTTCCTTTGATAGTCACTTCACCACACCAGTCAGGTAGTCATAAGTGGCACCTCTAATCATGACAGGGTGCCATCCATGAATGTAGAGATCATTATTCAGCCATGCTCAACACTCAAGTGACCCATAATAGATCACATATTTCCTTTAAAGGTTATTGGCCATGTTCAGATGGCCTACATCAGCCTTCCCAAACCCTATCTCCACTATGTAGCATGATGCCTACCCTGAATAAAGCCATGTCCAACCCAGATATGTTGGACATGCTACACTTACACATCCTGATTTCAAATAAACACATACTTCATGGACATCCACCTTTCTAGTACAAGGATCATAACATGCCTGACAGATCCCTGTCCCATACACTTTACATACTCCTGCCATACTATGCATCCCTGTCCAGTAAAGCTGCACATTGCCCTTCTTTGAAACATGGAGTGATGACTGTGTGGCAAATATATCAGTAACCCTGTGGATCAGTTCTGTGGCACTGCTTAAACTGGCCACTGAAAGTTACCTGTCTGTTGGCTACAGCTAGGTAATCTTTCCGCCTAGGCTCATAAATGGCCCAGGGCATATAGCCTGCTAGTTCACTATGACCATACAGGCTATAGTTGATATCCAACCCTGCAAATACCATCAAGCTAGCCAATGTCCCATGTGTTTCACATGTGCAACACAGGTAATACATGGCAGGATGCTATACTGCTGTACACTGCCATGTAGATGTATATGGCAAAACACATACATGTAAAACTTTCCGTGAGCAAGTCTGCAGGGTCACAGGTCATGTCCCTTAAGGCTGTGTATGACTATATATGTGACATATACACAGCATTAAGGTCTCTTTCATTAATGTGAATACATCCAGGCATGTGCTGATAGGTAAAGACACCAGTACGGGGAAACAGACATGACAACATCCACATGGAGTATGAGCAATGTCATCACTTGAGTTAAGTGTCAAATGTGTGTGAGTTAAACATGTCAGTGGTGTTAGTGTCATGCAGATTTGCAAAGAAATATTAGTAATCATATTAAATGTGATACACATGTATGTGCAGCTGTACTTCTGTACTTCTCTGTGAGTTACTGTGACCTGTCTCCATCATTATGTCTTCCAGGTATGCCACGTGCCAGGCTGCCACCGTACACCCGCATGGAGGATGAGGTCCTCATTCCATACCTCCTTGACAACCATGAAACACTTTTCAGCCATGTGCCACAGGATGGGGATGCCCATTGGGAGGAACTTTGCAGGAGGGTAAATGATGTTGGCGGCCACAATCGCACCTATCAGCAGGTGTGCCAACACTGCACGGACCTCATAAGATGGGCAAAACAACCTGCTAATGCAATTGCCAGGGAACAAGGTGCAAAAGGTGGGGACCACTCACCCAGCCCCCACTCACATGTACCGAGGAGCTACTGGCCAACCTGGGGACACCTGCAGAACTCCATCCACAAGCTTTATTTAATGTAACATCATATGCAAGGCATGTATGCACACATGCCACATGCTATAGTTTGCTACTCTATGTATGCACAGATGTGCATGCTCCGTAGTATAGTCTATTGCACTGGCTTATGTGCTAACATGCACATTACACCCCATAGCTATCACACAGGTGTGGATAATGATCTTACTGCTCTGACACTCCTATTTAGGTACCTCTGGCATTTCGCAGCAAGAGCAGCCTGTTGCTGGTGAGATTGTTATTATTTATCAGGCTTGATAATGCACAGATTATATTAATTTCCATGCCATCTGCCATGTGCCCATTTAACACACATATACATAATGTATGGTGGTCCTGTTAATATATACATGTCAGACCTGCAATGCATCACAATGGTTACCCATGTGGAATAACTAAAGACTATATAAAACACCTACACTAAAACTTACAAACTGTCATTGCCAGATGTGTGAACAGCTGTAAATACAATGGTGGAGGTGTGGTTCACTGTAGGGACATGTACTACAGATCAGCATTACACATGTGGGGAATACACACAGTACTATACAGAGAGCATATGTGTGCACACACTCTAAATGTTTTGGAGCTGGAGTATGACCTCCCCACAGATTCACCCTTGTGGATTATACCATTGCTATGAATGTCACACAATTTCATGTGCTATCTGACATGTCCATGATTTTGTGGGCTGACTGCAATGCTGGTTAACTATCCTGCAAAACATGATATCTCACATCCCAAACATACCACCCTTTGTCTGCATAACCCTGTCCTCAGTGGTGCATATGACATCTACGGGTGTATGCCATATGGGACAACACTGACATATGAAATAGATGCCCATCACAGCCATTGATTGGACAAAACATGTTTACACATGGCCATGGAGGATGGCCAGAGACATGAAGCAACAGACACAGTAGAAGGGATGTACATGTGTGTACACCCTGTTGTACATTGAATCGACACAATACAAATCTGGCCTTTGTGTAATGGTGATTTTGCCGATGTGACACACTAAACATCACACAGGCCTGTGCACAGCTTGTGTAGGCATGACATCAAACCACCACATAACTTGTCCTGAACATCTTGAGTGTGTCACGACATGAAAGCTGTCACCTATACAGTATCCAAATAGTTGCATGTGTTGCACAACATACACATACAACCACATCAGGCCACAGATACAGTACATTCACCTTGCTGGTGTCAGGCATCACTGTCATGTTTGCTCCTGATGTGTGTGAGGTACAAAGATGGCATGTGGGACATGGAGTACTGCTAAGATAGCCATATCTGGGCATAGTTGCCAGGCATCAGCAATATGGTTGAAGATGTGCAGGGGTGTCATCTGTATACCCTTCAGTGACCTTTGTCACGCATTCCACATTAGGGTTTAGTGTGTATACACCTCAGTGACATGGGTCACATTCCACATTAGATATGTATTGTATCTGAACACAGTCATGGCTATGAATTGTGTCTGTAACTCACACTGTATAACAATAGTGAAGCCACATGATTCCCTGCAATGGCTATGCACACCAGCTCAATGTGCAGTATGTCACTCTATATCTGTAGGACAGACTGACAACATTGCGTCAGCTGAAGGTCCTTGTTAGTATAACACGTCCCTGCATTGGGACACCATTACCTCTCTGTATATTTGAAAGGACACCATTATGTTAAACATGTATGCATGTCATTCAACACGTCATCAGAAGACATGTCATACTACATGTGATTGGCAAGGTCATATGCCACACATCAGGTTGGTGTACTGTTAACCTGTGCTGGTCTGTGGCATCATTGCAAAGTAGGGACAGCCATGTCAAACGTGTGTACAGCCACATGCACATTGTCTGTAGACTCTGCTCAGGGGTAAGCAGAATAATGTTGAACAGACATGCACTGCTTTGGGGGAGATATGCAAGCTAGGGCTCAGGCAAACATAATATTCACTCAACATACACTTCTGCTCATGTCCTCCTCACACATAGAGGCAATGGCCAACAGAAAGCATCAGTGGCAGATGTACACAGGTCAGCGATGGTCTGTTAAAATTTGGGGTATGTTGCACAAAACATGGCAGTGCGGTGCAACGGTGCATAGTGCATGCATTGTGCTGCAGGTTTGGGGCATAACCTACTAACACAAATGGTGCAACACAGTGATGTATGCTAGCTACTACTATAATTGTGTAAGGTGCATGCCTTATGCTATAACACATGCATGCTGTTGTGTGCAACTCAGGGATGTATAACTACCACTATAATTGTCTAAGCTGAATGCCTTCTGCCATATCACATGCATGTTGCATGCTGTTGGGTGCCATATCATGTATCTGTCTGTGTCTGTGTCTGTCTGTGTCTGTCTGTGTCTGTCTGTATGTCTGTGTGTCTGTTTCTTTGTGTCTGTCACTGTGTGTCTGTACTGTGATATATAACTTGTAATGTACATTTCCTGTCTGCCCCTCACAGGTGTTGATGTAGGTGCATTGACCTCCTGCAGTCCATCTGATGTTAGTGTCCCCACAGACTCTAGCAGTGATGATGAAAGTATGATTGAGGCACAGGCAGGGTTGTCAGGGACCGAATCTGTGCCATTGGTTGCCATTCCACCTGTATCCCCCTTATCCCCACACACAGTTCTCATGCCTACACACACCCCATCACCAGTGGCTATAGTGGAAGAACAGTTGGCAGGTGGTAGCATGGAACAGGAATGTGTGGAGACTATGGAAGGTGTGCCTGCACACCATGATCCCAGCCAACTGACTGGTGATGTCCCACACTGGCATGTGCCCAGGGCTGCTTGTAGGAGGTCTTCTGGCCAGCATGTGCCTGCAAGACATAGCACATCAGCTGGTGTCACCAGACACATGTTTCAGGCTGTAATGGAGGCACAGGCATGTGTTGAATGGCATAGCAGAGAAGGTCTGAGGCTTCAAAGGGCTACTGTCCGTTCTTTAACTGACAACAACCAGGTAATTGCAAATGCTCACCATCATCTTGCAGATGTCTAAAACAAACTGGAAGCGGACCACCACAATAAATGGATACACACGTTTATTATGAAAAAGACAAGCGCTTTCACGTGTACTAAGACACGCTTCTTCAGATCCTTATAACTAACTGCTTAAAATTCAAGTGTATATATATAGGTATTTCTGAAACAATCAATCAATTTAACAATTCAATTAACCTAATAGAATCATTCAATTAAATAAAACAATTCAATGGTAAATGCTGTTGCTTGTGTCTTAATAATATAGTTAAACAGTTAAAAACTGAAAGAGGTTCAAAAAGTTAAAAAGTTAAAAGAGTTAAAAAAGTTGTTAAAACAGTAAATTGTAAAGCAATATGTCCTATAAAATTCTTGTATGCTTATGTCTCATATAAATGTAGAGATATAAGAATGTATATATATATATCTCTATAAATATCAATATGAATAAACAAACAAACAAATAAATATGTAAAGGATATATAAATAAATATATAAGTACATGAATAGAGAATTCATGTGAATGTCTCACTTAATGTTGGACAACAAAACCAAATAACATAGTAAATAACAATGCAGTCAAATGTACACAACCATGTGATTAAGTGAAATAAGAGCAAGAAGCACTTGAACTCATATATTAAACAAAAATTCATAACAATATCAGAATCTGCATAATAGAAGTATATAGGGTGAAAAAAATGAAAAATTGGGTTCATGTACATATGGAACTGTATGGACATGAATTCGTATATGTATAAAATGCATGTAACAGGTAGGCACGAAATAGAACAACAATTAGACTAGCTGATATGTCTTGATAGAATATATGGTATATTAGCCTATCTTAGCTAAAACTGTGATCATGTCAACAATATAAAAGATACTTGCCATAATCTATACATAAGGTATTCAAAAGTATTCAAGAATATGAAAATTATTAGAAAGTGTAAAGGTTCTAGTATATGTATATACTCTTAATCCCTAAAAGCAACTGTTATTAAGGATAACTATTGTTAAAAATCACTTGGCACTACGTCCTTTTAAAGGAGCCCTAATGCTAACATATTGGTTCAGACCTGGTTCATAATGTGCTTTCAGTTTAAAAATCCAAGAAAGTTCTATTAACTCTAAATCATTAAAGTTATCTCCTTCTCTGGAGTTAGGTAAAACTGTTTGTAGAACTCTAAACGTAAATGAGTGTGTCAAGTTATTGGAGATATGTCATCTTGCAGATGTTCTGGATAGGTAATTGGGTGACATGGTGGGAGTCCTTGATGGTGGCATGTCAATGCTTGAGTGTGGAATGTCTGTGCTAGAATATCTGGTGGGAGTAAGGCATCAGGCACATGGACGTAAGCCAGCTACATCAACTGTTAAAGGTCTACATGAACATGCTATTTCATATGCCCGCTCCCATAGTGGTGGTAGCAGCAGCAGTGCAGCTGGTGCTGTGCTGTCCACAACAGGACACAGCAGGCCATGAGCACATGGTCCTAGATCATCCCAACAGGGACACAGTTCCAGTAGACATGTGCCATCAGACAGTACCCAATCTGGACCTCTGCCTGGTAGTGGCCATTCAACCCCTGGCAGGCGCAGGTCACTTGGCCATGGCCAGACACTGTGAACTGTAAAACCTGCCCTTACAGTGTGCAGCTGTCAATAATACCCCTGTGTAGGCCAGCCACATGCCAGACCTGTGTGCATATATACACACACACACCAGAAACAAATGTAGGGTGCCTCAACACACACACGCATAACATCCACACATGCCCAATAAGATAAAAGGCCCTAACCCACACACATGATGTCATCCAATGGTGCAGACTAGGCCTTTGGCAAACATTATCACCCTGTGCATATTATGATGCCTGTGCCGCATCCCTGTCATCCACACCATCAGTGCAGGGACATGCTCATATGGTCTGATGCACAGGGTGAACATACTAGGAAGACAATTGTAGATTACCATTGTTGAGAAGTTTTGACAGGCAGCAGACATATTATGTACTACAGTTTTAGAATGCATTTTGTACTTTTGACAGTATGTATCATGTGTAACAACAGTAACTTCATGTTGATCTTGATGTTCTGCCTTCCTCTTTCAGGTGTAATTGCATGTGCTGGGTGATGTCAGTGTTTTCAGTTAGTGTCCCATATGTAAATGTAGACTACTCACAGGTCTGTATAACAATACCTCCATGCACTTTGTAGCTTCCACATCACAGTTATAATCTCCCTGGTTTCAAACATGTTAGTTGATCTAATGATCCAAGAGCATGATAGATGTGTAGTAAACTACTGTGGCCAGAGTTGTCACATCCATAGTGGGTGACATCACAGATATAGTTACCTGGAGTGGGGAGGAGGTAAAAGAGTGGTTTAGCAGATGACAATGGTAAAAGCCAGTGGAGAATGTGTTTTCACATTGGGAAACAGAAATGCCTGCTCTCATGACAGGATGCAAACACACATACATGCCCACACACTCAGGGATTCACAGACACAGTAACACATACTCTGACACACATGCACAGTTGTTAGTGTTGGGATGAGAACCCCTGCCTACGTGCAAATCATCATTATGGTACTACACAATTACAAGATGTGCCACAGAGATTACACATGTACAGGTGATCAGAATGGCCTAAGATCGAGGACATCAACAGGGATTCTAGATTGCAGTGAGTGTATGTGGGGGGGGGTTCATCAGTAGGCTATGGAACAACATGCCTCACCCCAGGGCTTGCACATTTACAGGTGGTTAGAATGCCCTTCTAAGATTGATGACATCAACAGGGATACTAGATTGCATTTAGTGGATGGGGAGAGGGGGTCTTATCATTTCACTATGGTAAATTACAGCCTCAATCCAGGGACCAGACAGCCATACACACACACACACACACACACACACACACACACACACACACACACACACACACACACACACACACACACACACACTCTGGCATTCATAAAGATATGCTTCTATGTCACACACATACAGACACTTGACATGTGTGAGATTCAAACCCCTGCCTATGTCTTGCTTTCTAGACTTCACTCTGTACAGATGTCTACAACTGTGTGCAGGAGAGTGAAAAACATTTGGGATGTATTCCCACCATAAGTGACATATATGGACACACACATACCCACACATGCCAGTACTGTGAATCAAACACCTACCTATCTCATCATAGGTATTACAGAGTTAAAGCACTATCACACACACTACAAAGTGTACTGAATCTTTCCTTTGCCAACTGTGCTGATATATGCACAATATATGCACAGGGGAGATGTTACTGTTACAGGTGTCAAGAAGTTTGTCTCCAGTGTCACCCTCACTGCATTCTACATTGTGTGTCTTCCCCTTCAATTAACAAAACCGTAGCTTAGCAGTTACACAGGCTATTGTAGGAATGGTTGTAACACACCTATGAGCTGTCCTCAGTAATCATTCATCTGCAAAGTAACCCCACCACTTAGTAGTTATGTCCAAACATCCATCCATAACTAAAGTACAGCTTACTGTACTTTGAGCATATCACCATGTACACTTGGCAATGTTGAGGCTGCATTGCAACTGTATGATGTACTAAGACAACAGTCACCTTCAAACATCAGACACTGCAGACACAGGGAATCTAAATACACTTCAATACATGTACACATATGCAGTATCCATCAGTAAGTGGACTAGCAGGTCAAAATGATACATTCCACACCTTCCCCACACCATGTGTGAATCCTAGCTGAACATTACACCATAATGGATGTTGTATTCATGTACTGGTAGGGCACACAACCACCTTCATTGAGTAGCTAAGTGTACATTTATGCCAACAGCACATATCAGCAAGACACACACACAGCAATATTCCATGTCATGATCCCACAAACTGTTAGTTGACAGTTCCACTGTGAAGCCAAGGCACTGTAATGGTCAACAGTGAGCACATCATATTTGCCACACACACATCATATTTGCCACACACACCTCATGATTACTGGAAGAGTGCCAGCAATGTGCTCTGTTTGAGCTGGGCATTACACTTGTTCAAGCATTTGCAAGGTCTGTAGCTTATAAACATCTCACCCCAGCACGTTCTGGCTATTGTGGTAATAAGGTTAATGTCCAGACAGCACACAGCATGCATGGCTTGCAATTGTTGACATGGGGTATATGTAGGAGCTGTGGGTTACACATGACTGTACATGTCATGGAAATATCACCTGTAACTACTCAGGAACATACAGAGCATACCTGTATTTCCCTGAGTCTGTCAATACAGGCCATGTGTGTAGGTCCTACAATCCTGTTATTTGGTTATGTTTGTAGGCATTGCATTTGGTGGACATGTCTAATGACACACATGCCACATGGATTGTTGAATGATATGATAGGTGTCATGGGTGACCAGTAGAGAGAGAATATTACCTCTGTCAGCATAGATATCAAACCTTATGTACTGTTAGCATTCAACAGCCATGGACCTATCTTCCATGTGCATGTGTGTAATGAATGTAGCCACCTGTATGTACAAAGGGCAACAACAGCTATGTTATTTTCATGTATGTTGTATGAGTGTGGGATGTACATATCCAGGGCATGTACATCTAGGTCATATCCAACCATGAGGGTGTTGTTTACTGGTGTATAGCAACAGTCAACTGTGTTACTGCTGACAACATCCAAGGGACCCCGGTATGTGTACAACTGACCTGGTTACAAACAGTGGTATTATTGCATTGCATAACACATTATGCAACTGTGTCAGTACATGGGTACTTTGCACAGCTGATGTAGGGCTAGGTACAGTCCACCAGTCGAATGTTATTTGGTGTTGTACCATAATATTTCATACAACATTTATGGATGTGTGTTGGTAGTCTGATGACATGGTGGTGGATGTATATGATGATACAACCTGGAATGCAGCATTTGCCACTGTCACCTGTACCTGACTCATCTGTGATGAATTATGTGGGAGTAGTGGTCTTTACTTGTGAGTAGCCTTTATGAATATGTGGACACCTCCACCTGGAGTGGTCCATACCAGTGTTATGGCCCACATGTCTGGATCTGAGTTTTATGGTAGTAGTGGTATTGTGCACTACAGAGACTTCAGCCCGGTGTTCCTCACTGCACAGATGTCAGTATTCCCCATTGTAGGTTATACATTGAGCAAATTGATTATGAAAGCCACACATCTAGCACTGGTTAGCATAAGCATCCAATGCAATTGTCTTGTAGGTGTCAGGATGTTACTTCTGTGTTTGGGATATTTGCCTTGGAATGGCATTATATGGGTAGATGTGACCTTGGTATTATCCACACTCCCTTGAATCATGGATGCATGTGATCTGTGACAAAGGCTTGTCTTCTTTCAGTCATGTCATCCTAGAATGACAGACACTGGACAACCTCATAATTACAGCAGGACATTGGCTCATTGTTTTGGTCAAGCAGTTGCCACTCATACCATGACATCACTGTGAGTGGCAGTATTGTGGTATCAAATGCTACATCTAAGGTGACGGACAGCAGCAGATGTTGTGTAGATGACCAATGTTGGATATACTTAGTGGAGCGGTCCTGCTAATAATGACTACTAACACAGCTGGGTGAGGTCATCATGACACCTGCACCTCAGTACCATTAGACAATGGGGCTCACATATTATGCTTGCACATGCCACAGTTCCAAGTATAATGCCACTGTCCACAACCTGATATCAATGAATGCCTTTCAGGGCAGTAATGTGTGTGACACATGCTGTACTTTGCAGCCACGAGTGTGTCCTAGTTAACCAATTGTCTGTCACTTCCACACATACATGACTGTGTATACTTCACATATATATTTCAGTACTTCATGTACATGTATGCATGTGTATCACACAGCACAGACACAGATATATCATTTATTGGCCAGTTACAGGTATCTGTCAGTAAACCTGTATGATGTGCATATATACTGACAGTTAAGATGTACATAGCTGTAAACCTGTGTGTTTACAATAGGAGTTCATTACAACATGTTTTGTACATCTAAGTGCATGAGCATGCCCACTGTGGCCTTCTGTGGTAAGAATCAGAGTGCATGCCAAACAGCCCTGTGCTAATGTGTATGAGCGTACCCACTGCCGCCTTGTGTAATTTGAGTCAGTGCATCAAAACAAGCCCTTTGTTTATGTGTATGAACATACCCAGTATACCTTTGTGTAGTTGTAGTCATAGTGCATCCCAAACGGCCCTGTGCTACTAAGTGTATGAGCATGCCCACTGTCACCTAGTGTAATTAGAGTCAATGCATACAAACAAGTCCTGTGATTCTATGTGTATGAGCATGACCACTGTAACTCTGTATAGTGATAGTAGCTGTCCATTCCACAGATGGGCATACTCCAGTTCAGGGCTTGTTGTGCTACAACTATATCTGTCAGGCCTACCTATGTCTTACCTGCAGATGATGTTTTTTTTTTTTGTTCATACAAGTTGTAATGGGCTCCTACTTTAAACACACAGGTTTACAGCTATGTACATCTTAACTGTCAGTATCCCTGTTAATGTCCTCAATCTTAGAAGGGCATTCTGACTGCCTTGAAATGTGTAAACTCTGTGGTGCATCTCGGAACTGCGTACTACTGTAATAGTGATTGATAGATAGGCAGGAGTTCTGAACCCACCACTGGCAAATGTGTGTGTGTTAGTGTCTGCATCCTGTCATAAGAGAGGGTTTTACTGTTTTCCACCACTCCCCTCCCCACTGCAAGTAATCAGTCCTGTGATGTCACCTAGCTCAGAAGCAGAATCGGATTAAGTGTAATTGTATAGGTTCTGTGGCACATACCCCAACTGAATACCACTCTACTAGTTACCTTTACATAGGCAAGACCTGTAAGCACAATACTGGCAAGTGTGTGTCTGTGTTTGTGTGTGTGACTACCCTGAAGCCAGGCATACACATGTGTTATGTCTTTTAACATGCTGCACACCATGGTAGTCATCTGTGGAGAGTGGAATCTACAAATTATTACATAGTTAGGAATAGAAAAGAATAGACAGTCAAGAATGACTAATATTGGGTATGTTATTTTCCTGTGCCACTATCAAGCAGTGACACAGAAGTGGTCCCTGGGATTTATTTCCATACTCACCATTTCCCCACCCTAACTCCACAGTCCCCAGGGTATATTTCCTTAGCCATCATTCCACACCCCAAACTCCACAAACACAGCAACTATCCCTTCTCTGGTGAACTGATTAAGAGTTAAATGTTACAATACAAGGGTTGCCTCTGTTTTGTGTACACGTCAATTCCTTTGGAACCCATCTGTGTCACTAAGGGTGCTCAGATGTGTTTATATATATGGCTATAGCTGTGTCTGTGTATATGCATATATATATATATATATATATATATATATATATATATATATATGTGTGTGTGTGTGTGTGTGTGTGTGTGTGTGTGTGTGTGTGTATACACATCCCATAAGTGCATGTATGTATTTAGTATTTATTTATAACAGTTGTACATATGTAGACTTGCCAATGTTGTTTCACAGAGTACAGTACATTCAAGGATACTGTACATATGTACACAAAGTGACTGTCCCATTTGTTTTCAGTACTGTAGAATACATGTAGTACGTGTATTCTAAAAAACAAAAAAGATGTATACTACCCAGATGGTTTAGTGGGATGTCCAGTGACTATGGTGTGCATGGTCCAGGGTTCAAGACCTACAATGGTTGTTACTAATGTTATTCAGGACTGACTAAGGCGGGTGTAAATGTGGTTACACGACAGTAAGCAGTGGGTACACACAGTTAAAAGACATGTAAAACTCACAGTACACTTGAAATGACCTTCGTTGGTAATCCTGCTGATGTCATTCACTGTGACATACTCCTTTGGAGAAGTACTTCAGTAATGTCTGTGGTGCATATTATAACTGTGTACTGCTGTAGTGTAACAAACTAGATAGGTAGAGGTTCAAATGCCAGATATGACAAGTGAGTGTGTGTGTGTGACTTGTATCCTGTGTAGTGGTGGTTGCAAGTGTGTGACACCTGTGGGCAATGTGGAGGGGGGGTTTGCCTATATTTTATGTTGGCCATACTCTATATCACAATGTCAACCATACATGGATAACAGATGTACATTAGCTGTGACGCTGGGGTGCAAAGCCATACCCACACATGTGACATCAGGGCCAGCCAATCACAGTTAGCAACCCCACTATTACCCAAAGCACACACTCAACCCATGTGTCATATGCACAAACATGCCTAGGCAACAGCCAATATGTGGGTAGTGCACTGCATATTGGCCACTGATAGTAACTATGCAATGATATCAGTGGGCTACAGAGGGCATGTCACCCTGACGCACACAGTGCACCTCCACCATGTTCCCCAATGGACACCTGCACCACCTATGGTACCTTCACATGTGACTCACAATGGACATACCATGCCTGACAACATGCTTACAACTGCTTTACAGTGCCTTAATCACTCTGTATCCATCGGCCCTTGTTCTGCCTAGCAACAAAATAAAACAACATCTGCTAGGCTTGAACACAGGATTATGCACACCATATCCAAAGTGATTTGCCTCTAAGACACCTCTGATTGCATTACCCTGCTGTATTCACAAACATATCATCTGGCCCAGTCATTCAACAGTACAGAGTATGTATTCTAACATGCAGATGTATGGGTGTGTGAAAATATATTCATGTCTACACAGATACAAATGCATGTGTATATATATATATATATAGAGAGAGAGAGAGAGATAGATATAGATATATATAGATATATATATATATCCACATATGTGTATGCAGATATTTATATCTATATAGATATATATGGACATACATCTGTAGATAAGGTGGGAACATAGCAGAAACATATGTCCACCTGTACCATGAATGGAGTTGACAGGCACAAACAACATACATCATGCACGAATAGGTATCCACCCCACAGCAAAACATGTCTGACCTGCAATACACTACCAACTGTTGCAGATCCCATAACCAGGACCTTACACAACAAGGCCACAAGATGTTAACAGTACCCCACCCCACCTGTATGATGTCAGGCTGGTATCAGTAACATATCATGCAGTACAGTCAGGTTCATAATGACTCCAATTTTGCAGTCATCCATTACCTTTGTTAGCCAGAGTCCCATACTGTTGGCCTACAACACTACAGAGTACTACAGAGATGTAGAATTCAAACAACAGTGGTCCCAGGACTGAACCCTGAGGTACTCCAGCTGTCACTTGTCTGGGGATGGATTTGGAGACAGTTACACCTACAGTTTGGGTTCTATCAGTAAGCCATGTGTCAAACCATCGAGTGGCATAGGGATGTATGGCCGGATTAGTGTGTTAATCTATGTTTCCAGACTGGTGTATGGTTATTGAAGGGCTTGGCAAGGTCCACATAGGCGTTGTGAACTGCCTTATCCTCTTCAACAGCTATGCAGACTGAGTCAAAGCAGACAATCCATTTCAGGAGGCAAGAATGGCCCTCCATGAGCCCAATCTGTGTGGGGTCCAGTGTTTGAGGGTTGCCAATGTCTGTGTTCCAAACTTCCCTGATAATGCATTCCATGGCCATGCAGATCAAGATTGTCACACTGATGTGGCAGTAGTTCCAGGGATCCAAGGTGGATCTCCCCTTATGGAGTTGGATAACTGCAGCTGTGTGCCACTCAGTGGGCACCAGGCCTGATGCGAGGTTATGATTACACATGATAGTCTGGTCCCAAGGATGATGTATTCTTAGTTGTGGATAGTGCAGTTTCTGCCTGTGTGGCCATTATTACTGGCTATTGGTACTCTGTTCATATTGCCATTGGCCCTTTTGGGGGTGAGAGGGGGTGACTGTGGCATGCACTAAACCAATCTGCCAGGATATTGGCACAATCCATGGGAGCAATCTCTGTAATGCCATTCTGTCATAGCTCAGAGCACATCTCAGCATTGCCTGTTAGATTCAGGACATAACTATAGAATGGTGCATGGTTGTCTGTGGAATCTGTGGTGAATTTAGTTACCTAACCAGCTTTGGAGGATTCCATGGGGGATCTCAACCTCTTACTGTGGCTGGTAAGGGAGTTGTTTGCATCCTTGGAGTATCCTTTTTGCTTCAACAGTGTCTACCTTCTGTTGTATACTCTGTTAATGGCAGGAGACCACCAGACTGGCTTGCTTATTTGGGAGGTGAGCTTTGTGGTTCCATGTGGGATGTCAGGAATCATGAACAAGTGGATGTGCTCTTACAGTACCTTAGTACAGGATTCATCTGTAGAACTGTCAACTCCTGTCTCCATGGGTGTCACAAACATTGTCACTTTTGCCTTGTGTAGCATGAAGCTGGCTTTGGGGAGTTCTTTTATGGACAACTGCATATACATTCCTTTCACATGTTCACTTTGATTAGCCTATACTGGGATTACTGTGTTGAAATCTCAGTCTCATGTACTGTTGTGATGGCTTAGTGGTTAGTTACTGTGACTAAAATGTACAGTGTCCAGGTTCATGAACTGCAAAGTTGGGGTATTTTTGTCCAGCCAGGACAGCGATTAATGCATACAAACTAGTTGTGGAAATTAGGTTAGTCACACTTAATACAATTCAAATCCCCTACATTGGCAATCCTGCTGATGTCAATCACTGGGGAGTACACCTTTGGGGAAAAGCATACTCTAGCAATCTCTCTGGTGCATGCTATAACAGTATAATGCTGTAGTGGGATATAGAACTCTGGTATGGGTTCTAGTTTCACACATGAGAGTTGTGGATTCTTTGGTGTCTGTTCCTATGCCTGTGTAGAGAGTGCTGCATGTTTGGCTAGTCACACTCACTATGATTCATTAATCCTGCTGATGTCACCCACCTAGAAATGCAACTCTGGGAGTGCTATAACCCAGTAATCTCTGTAGCATGTCCTATAACTGTGTAATGCTGTAGTGTAATAAACTATTTTGGTAGGTGTTCTAATCCCAGACTTGGCAACTGTGTGTGTGTGTCTGCCTGACTGAGAAGGTAACAATGCTTTTTAGAGTACTCACACTCCTTACAATTCATATACTCAACTTTGGCAAGGCTGCTGATGTCACCCACCTAGAAATACACCTCCCAGAATGCTGGAACCCAGTGATCTCTGTAGCGCATCAGGTAACTGTTTACTGCTGGAGTGTGATTTAGAACTGTGGTAGGGTTCCATCCACAACCATGGCAGTTATGTATGTTTTGTGTGTGTTTCAGTGTCTGTGTAGGGAGCAATGCATTATAGCCTACTCACTCGCAGGATATTTACAATGCCCTACTTTGGTAATCCTGCTGATGTCATTCCTTGTCAAGTACACCTTTGGGGAGTGTGTTCTCTAATAACCCCTGTGGTATGTCCTATAACATCTCCATACAGTAGTGTAAGAATAGATCTTGCTCATGGGTTCTATACCCACACATGACAGTTGTAGATGTCGTGTGTGTCTCATTGTTGGTTTTGTGAGCAATACATTTTATGCTACTCACTTGCAAGAAATTTGAAATGCCCTACAATGGTAAACTTGCTGATGTCATTCCTTGTGAAATACACCTTTGGGGATGGGGTAGCCCAGTAATCTCCATAGTACATGTTGTCACTGCATAATGCTGTAGTCTGATAAATTAATTAGGTAAGAGTTCTATTCCAAGACATGGCAGGTGTGTGTTTGTCTGTCATATCCTGTATGGAGATTGCTGTGAGTATCTAACCACTGGATATGTTGAGGAGTGGGTTTTGTAGTTTTCCTATATGATGGCCATATTATATGTCACAATGTCCATCTCACGAGGATTACAGATTTCTATCAGCCAAGTGACTGGGTTGGCAAGCCATACCCCTACATCTGGCAAATGGCTTGATGAACAAAGTAAGCAACCCTACTATTACACAGAATATGGTCTGAACCCATGTGTCATACACAAGCACACTTGTCTAGAAAAATCCCTCTATGTTGCTAGTGCCCTGCACATTGTTGACAGATAGTAAGCATGGTGTGATTGCAGTGGGCTGCAGAGGGCATGGCACCCTGTCCACCAGTACAATAGGCACATAATTGCGGACAATGCGCCTTCACTATATTCCCCACTGGATGCCTGCAACATATGTGGTGCCATCAAATTTGATCCACAAAGGACATACAATGCCTTACACACATGCCCTGTATGAACAGATGCCACAGACACCAGGGAATACCTGTATCGTGCTATCAATGCAGGTGCAGGGTCAACCTGCTGTCTATTAGCAGGTCCTGCCACACCAGGCCAGGATTGATGCAAACCAGGTACACTTAAACATGTCAATGTACATTAATGTGGGACATGCACATCCCAGGCAATGGCCATGTCAAGGACTATCAAACACAGACATGGCATGCATTGCAAAACAATGGCCACACACAATAGTAACCAGGATGACAGGATGGTTAATACAATATGCATCTGTGTGGGACATTGCAGACACTACACCCCTGAACCACACTGCAGACCATTGTCAGGTGGCCTGATGCCAAAGATTATCCCTCACCCAGCCTTGTACAGCCATCTTGCACAGCCAACCACTACACACCCATGAAGCAATGGACACATGCATGTCAGTACTGGCACCTTGTGTCCGCATGTGGGGTATGATGTTCCCAACCACAGTCACACCCAGTATAACTCCCATTGCATACTGACTGATGTCAGACACATTCACATGCCCTAGCCCATAGAAACTCAGGATAACCCCTGTGGTGCATGTAATACCTGTGTATTACTGTAGTTTGGCAAACCAAGTAGTTAGGAAGTGTATTTGTGAGCCTGCCAATGTGTGCCAATGTGTCTGAGTCCCTTAGAGAGTGTGGCTGTGTTGACAATGACATCTGTTCATGTGGACAGCCATGTGTGCTACACCTAATGTATGTCTACTATATCTCTGTTGCAGATGTCGCTCACCAGCACACATATATGTTCATACAGCACACCAACATGTCAGCTATGTGGCACATGGAGTAACTGCATGCACTTGTAATAGTAATGGCTAGTCAGTCAGGGGTTTGAACACCTTTACTGGTAGGTGTGTGACAGAAGATGCTTAGGTTTTAGTCTCCCAGCCCTTCTCTGATGTACTTTGCCTCTGTCTGTCCCTCACACACAATCTCTGGTGGATGTGGAGATGTACACCTGCTCAGCAGCAGCTTGTGTTTTGTAAGTGATGGTCATGATCAGGTGATGGCCTCTGCACCTATTGCAGTCATCCTCTAGCTGATTGCATTTGGAACAGCTGTGGTGACATTCTCATAGATAATTGCATGGAAATACAGTACAATATCTAGGAACATCATGTTGGTGTTTGCCCATGACAGTCGCTGTGAGTGGAACCTGGGTCTGGTGTTTGGTAAACAGCATCACAGATTAAATCTGGATATTCCTCAAACAACATACACTGTGGAAAATAGCTTAATGACAGGAGGGTGATGTGCCAGACATGACTACAGCATGTAAGTGCAGCTATGCTTCACTCAGACTACTGCCAGTTTAACAGGTTGTGTGTGGTAATGGCTAGTCTGCATATATTAATAACTGACAACACAGTGCTCTGTTTGTGAGGAAACCCCCATTTGTAGGGTCATCTGTGGACTGATTTGGAACCATTTGTTTCTTATGTTACTCACAGAACACATATCTGTGAACTGCAGAAGCATAGTGTGAGGATTGCAGTCAGTACAGTGATGATAGTTATTGACATTGCATCTCTTATTGGACATACGTCACATGAAACAGTGGTATGACAGTCACTGTCTGAGGTTAACACAGTGACATGCCAATAATGGGCTACTGTTCATAGCTGCAGTCACAAGTTATCTACAATTTGAAGAGATGTCATGCAGTGTATATGCATGTGTTGTGCTCCCTCTGCAAATGTATGACATCTGTTGTCTTGGGTTAATGGTAATATCTATGCATGCTGTTATAAGTAATCCTTAATGCTGTTGAGTATTACTAAGACTTATCTGTGTTAAAACTGCAACACCATAGGCTGTATGGGATTGCAGGTCCCGGCGGAACCACCTGTCCCACTTCAGCTGGCCATGGCACCAGGCACCAGTGCATCTGTGGCCTAGCCTTGGACCTCCACCTCTGTTGGCTCTGCACCACCTTCGGGTGGAACCACCACTGAGGATGGGGCTTGCCCCCCCCCCCGGGAGCAGGTCCAGACAGGAACTTGTCAGCAGTCGTATGGTCCAGGCTGTGGTGCATAGGGAGCGCAATAAGGGGTTTTGAGGCCAGCTACACCAGCCCGAGGGCAGAGTGGCACAATTAATGGGTGAGCCTGTCCCTCCTAGACAGCACCCAGCACAGCCATCTTTGGGGCTGTGAAGGTGCAGTGGTGGCTGCCCATGGGTGGGATCTACGTCCCACTGTTTCCATTTGTGGGCTCATGGACTTCCAAACATCCTTCCCCATCCAAGCTGCCCCCCCCCCACATGTCATACATTTGCAGAGGCAGGCTCACCCTCTAGTTGCACCACCCATCCCTCAAGCTGGCATAGGCGGTCTCAAATCTCCCTGTCAAGCTCTCTATGCACCACGGCCCATAACATACCATGGGTGACAGGTTCCTGTCCGCTCCCACTCCTAGGGGGGCAGCGAGCCCCATCCCCTGCAGTGGTTCCACCTGAAGGTGGTGCAGGGCCAACAGAAGAGGAGGTCCCAGGCTGGGCTCCAGATGTGCTGGTGCCCGGTGCCATGGCCAGCTGAGGTGGGGCAGGTGGGTCCGCTGGGACAGGCCTTCCAATACGAGCTATGTTGTAGCATGTTTAAAGCAGATATGGGTTAGTAATAGTCAACAGCATTCACAATTAGTTATAACAGCATGCATAGGTATTCCCACTACCCAGGGCACCAGATATAAATAGTTGCAGAGCAGGCGGAACACATGCATATATGGGTAAACAGTGGCCATTACAACAACATGCAGGTTTCATTGATGGCAACAGGCCACCAATATGGGAGTATTTTAACATGGCACATACATAGAAATAAATGTGAATTCTTATAAAACAATAGGACATATGTCCCAACAAAGTATAGGAGTGTAGACATACCAAATGAGTTGTGTAAATTGGTTATTTTTGCACATATGGTAGGGGTGAGAGAGATAGAGTTCAATTAACAACTAATAAATCCTTGTAGTTTTCACAACATTCATAGTCACTGCAGTGGTCTGTCCCTTACATGTATTATTACACTACCCAATGGCGTTATATTGTACAATGGTATGTTTGTAGTTTAGTATGTACGTGACCTGTGTCTTACGTACAGGCTTGACAAGATTCAGGTGTTAATGCAACATGTTTTGAGACTGCTCTCATACACTTTGGGTGAGATGCTGGGATGACAGGTATGTTTGCATGTACATTCTCTGACTATGTACAAGTCTGACTATCAGTTATATGTCATTTACAGCTGCCTACATTTCTTGGATCATCACACAAATTTGTCAGGGGAACAGGGCAAAAGGCAGGTGATGTGGGCCATTTATCAGGACATACTGGGCAGGTTGGAACAGTTGAGCGGTATGAATATGCATACCACTCTCTATTTGAGCATTCTAGCAAAATCTGTACAGTTAAGTGTAAATATGCATACAGCTTTCTCTCTGTGAACATTCTAATAAACTGTGTGCAGTTGTGTGGAATGATTATGCATTCAACTTACTAACGCTCCTGGGATCCAAAGCCCTGCTGTGTGTGACAAAAGCATTACAGTTAAGATCACCGTACACTATGCTATCAGGCAATTGTTGTGAGACTTTGCAATGTATTTTGTCTAATATAACTGACCTGTTTGCACTTCCAACATTGTTATACAGCACTTCATACACATTTTATCTGCATACCACAGTATGGGTAACACTGCTTACTACAACAGTACTATTTAGTAACTGCAACAGTACAACAACATATGACTGCTGAGTAAACAGAAGCAATGCAGGGATTACACCTTTAGTAGCAGCATATTACACAATTCTGTATTCTGGTACAACACTTTCTGAGGCTCTTACATTTATTTGTTATGACAGTACATGCAGGCTATTTACTAACCTGCCTCATGATGCATCCTTTGCAGCCTAGCATCATAGGCTTGCTGGTTTGCAGCATGCTCATCAGCAGCTGTCAGAGAAGTACAGTGATATTTAGCCATACCTATCCATAGTATACCCAAGCTAGGCAATTATTAACTACGTAGTGGAAGGAGTACTTACTCAGTTCTGGGGCATTCTGCATCTGCCTTGCTTCATGGATCCACTCTTCCAGGACATCCCCCCTCCGCCGCTTCAGGTCTGCATGTTGGTACCTGACCTGCTCACCAGTCCGGGGGATACCTGTGGCACTGGTGAGGTCACGGGCGAGACTGTTCCAGGCCTCCGTTTTGTACTGCGAGCCCTAGTACTGGCCTGTAGTAGTCTCCTGTCATGGTGCATTACCAGGAGCCATACCACACCATAAATTTGGACTCCTGGATGCCTTAGCGCTGTGCTCTAAAGGGAGTGCTTTCTCCCACTCCAGCCATTCCGTCTGCAGGGGGATGCCACAACCAGTTATGAGCCATATTCCTGCCTCTTCGGTTTAGGTAGGGCCAGATTCCCGCACTTTTCCGTAATTGGCCAGTTTTAAAAAGGCTAAGCTATAGGCTCACCTGCTTACTTCAGGTTTGCACTGCTTAAAGAGGTGTACCTGTGGGCATATTGTATTGGCTTCCCTACACATTGCTTACAATTTCTTAGTTGGGCTGTGCTGCGGTTGGCATTTCTTATTGGTTATCTAGCATTATATTTGCCTTTTGTCAATAATGTTTTATTCATTACAGGTTATATATGGGTCTGGAATCCGTGATTCATGACCGGTTTAGTGATTGGCATTGCGGTAGCAGGCGGATCACAGGAATGAGTCCACTATTTCATAGTGAGAAAGTCCTCACATTTTATTTTTTGAGAACAGCACTGACTTCAGACAAAGTACACACTTCTGCATTTTTGCAGATTCGTTCCTTCCCTCTTATGCACAACCTATAATTCTATCTACTGTCGAGGCTTGTAAAGGAACTTTCCTGTTATTTATGTCTGCAAAAGGAATGAATTTGGTACAGGGAATATACTTCTACATATAGATGTATGCATGTGTGTATGCATATATACTTATAATGAACTCACTGACCTCCACGAAGCAGTCCAGTTAGAACTAGGCCATCCAACCCTGACACGCCTGGATCCATAATTTCATATCCATTGTTCCTCCACCCCACCTGATTCCGACATACACACAAACCATCCATTCTCCGGTTGCTATCACAGCCATAACACACCTCCACACATTGCCCTCTCCCCAGCTTTAGGGACCCTACATGTATGTTGTCCCAACCAATGTATCATCAGGCTCTCCCACCATTTGGTCCTTGAACATACCTGCCCTTGCTTGTGTAATTGTTGGAAGTCCACACAACCTAGCAATTTTTGGGAAGTCCCACCAGGGACTACCCTGTAATTGTTTGCAAAGTAGACTTAGCAGATCAACAATGTTACTCCCACTGGTAGTATCCTGCCTGTGGTTTGAGTAGCAGTTATTTGCTCACCCCTGCCCAGCTTGATATGACATAAGATGACAGCAATAAATAATAATGGAGTTGCTGTTGATTTCCTTCTCATTCTTTTTGCATGCTTTATTGTCATGATGTGCATTCTTCACACACACACACATACACACACACACACACACACACACACACACACACACACACACACACACACACACACATATATGTGTGTGTGTGTGTGTGTGTGTGTGTGTGTGTGTGTGTGTGTGTGTGTATGTGTGTGTGTGTGTGTGTGTGTGTGTGTGTGTGTGTGTGTGTGTGTGTGTGTGTGTGTGTGTGTATTATATATCTGTACATACACATGCACATACATCTGCATAATTATATACATTTCCTATGCTGTTGCATGACTGCACTGGATAATATGTTTGTGATAACATCAGATTTATATATATTTGCCATGGCTTAGTGGTAAATCATATTGGCTGTGGTGTGTAGGGTCCTGGGTGTGACCTTTGCAAAGGCCATTTGTTTTGTTGCTGGGCAGAACAAGGGCCATTGGATACAGAGTGATTAAAGCACTTTTAAGCAGTTGTGAACGGGTGTGTGCATGTTTGCATGACGGTAGGTTGTGCTATCTTCCGATTACAGTTTCATAAATTCAGTTAGCTTCTGTGGGCACTGCTTACACCCATGCAAATGCACATAGACTTGCTTACTAGTACTTATATATGTTTACTACTGCTTATTTGTGCTTACATCTGCTTACTAGTGCCTTATTCATTATGACACTACCACTTTGATTAAATTACATTAATTAAACATTTCATGCGGTACTCCAGTTCACATTTACATGTTATTATGTAGGTTAACATCAAAAAGATGTATAAATATGTTCATATTCACATGGAAAATGATATGTGCTATAATGGGTTTGAACTATGAATGTCTGTTCATCAGGCAGATGCTCTAACCACTACACTATTAATGTTAACGTTGATTCTGCATGTTGTTTTCTATTTGGATGATTTTGATGTGTACGCTATGCTAAGCAGAGCGAAGCGACACCCAAACACGTTGTGCTTCAGTTGCAATTTCAATAATGAAGCAATATGAATGCAAACTAGGGACATGGGGAATCTAATTGTGATAGTTATAGGGACAAGGGTTCAACATTCCACTACGTGTTTGTGTGTTTACTACTTTGATTTTATTTCAGTGTTCGTGGACACTCTTGTATGCTTAGCATGCATTTCTGTATCCATGGACACTGAATTAATTGCTTACTATTAGAGGCGGGCTCTAATAGTAAGCATTGTAGGTTGTGCAACTGTGGGGGCATGTTTAAGTCCCCGTAGAGCACTTAAACATGCCCCCTGCACTCACACACGTTTCCTGTGCAAGTCGAGAGTGCGACAGCACACCCTCATAAATATTCATATGGTGCTGCTGCACCGTCTGTAAGGAGGACACTCGATGCAAGGCTAAAACCGTCCTTGTGCCATGCTTTGAATCCCGGGGTTAGAGATTTACAAATCTACTGTATTAATTGACAAATCATATGATTGACCTGATGTGATTTAATGCAGTAAGGAAACCCAAATCTTGGAATCAATTCTGTTAATAATTTCTTATCTACTGTCTTTGCATCATTTTTCACACAGGAATACACCTCTACTCATCCAGAAAAAAGTGTCAACAAATAATAATTCATATTTAAATTTCTGTACTTGAGGAAGTTCAATAAAGTCTCATTTTGTGCAGCAAAACTCCTCAAAGGCTTTTTCAACAATTGAATTGGTGCAGGTACAGATTTAGATAAAATGTCTAAGCAAATTACAGAGATATTTTTACAAAATGTTGAGCAACTTCTGAAAAATGAGGAGCATACCAATCATTGAAAATCTGTTTCATTGAAACATTTTTCTGAAATGCAATCGTAAATGGTAGGCTTAAACCAACTGAGATAAGATATTTTGTGGAGCTTTTAGTCATCCATCTCGGTAGTGCCACAAAAGGTCCAGAGACTTACTGCAGCAATCATTTATCCACCTCATTCTTTCAGAGTCCACTGTCTAATTCTGAAAATATAACTCCTGTAAATAAATATTGCTGTTAGTTTCATTCAGCTTCTACAAAAATAAAACCTGAATGGGATAAGACAATGCAGCTTGTCTTGCCACCATATCTGTAAAATTATTTCCCTTAGTTACAAAGAAATTGCCATTTCTATGTGTTGCACATTTAACAACAGCAATTTCCCTTAGTAAGAGTAAAGCATATTATAAATCATTAACAAAAACAGCATTTTTAATAACAGTCCTTGCTGAATTCAAATAAACTCATTCTTTCCAATGTTTCCCAAAATCATGAACTACTTCATAAGCATAAAGTGAGTCTGTGAAAATTGTCACTGATTTTTTCCAGTCTTAACAGGTTTCAGTAATAGCTACAAGTTCAACTATTTGGGCAGACAGATAAATATTTAATTGTGCAGTTAAAATTATGTCTTGTGTATAAATGGAAAAGACTGCTGCAAGTTCACCAACATCTCTCTGAGCACAAGATCCATCCATAAAAAGATTTATATCTGGATTCTGCAATGGAACACTTAAATCTAATGTAGGAGGCTAGGAGGAAGCACAGCGTTAACAGCTA
The DNA here is from genome assembly GCF_019279795.1 of Protopterus annectens. NCBI lineage: Eukaryota > Metazoa > Chordata > Ceratodontiformes > Protopteridae > Protopterus > Protopterus annectens. The sequence goes on from NC_056726.1 coordinate 1,938,908,805, forward strand.
CATATTTGTGAAGTTCTCCTTTATCCACTGTAGGAAATGAAGAAGCAGAGTTAAGTGGTGGATATAGAACAATCTGTAAAGAAGGGTTATAATGAAAGGACAAGTCAAATTTAGAGACTCATGCAGCAAAATAAGTGTTGCATTTTAGTGCTTAATAACAATGTTGTATGGAATGCTGAGCTGCCATATATATCTCATGTCCTAGAGTTAGACTAGCCTCCTTTTTCACTAAGCATGCCTTCACAGTCCATGCCCTAAGGCAGTGGGGAAAGTTGCTCCTACAGGCTCAAGTTTTGCATTGAAATAAGGGAAAAAGTCTATAACCATAATTTCTACATTGGGCTAATTGTTCTAATGCTACATTATTCTTTTCTCTAGAAAACAATAAAAACCTTTCAAGTAACCCAAGATCAGGAGGCTTTGGTTAAAATTTTCATTAATAGAAAAGCTTGTTCATGACAGTCCTACCGGATGAAGGTTCAGGGGTATCCTTTTTAATAATTCTGTTAAAGATTTCACTACCACTGCATAATTAAAACTCCTTTGTCAATAGTAACCTGTTGGTCACAAGAAAGCTTGTAACTATTTTAATGCAGTATTATGTGGTGCAGTTTGTATTGCAGCAATGAATGAGGACAAAATCTCTCCAGCACCTTCCAAAATAAGATGCTCTGAGTATTGAACCTGCACTTTCCATACTTGCTCCCCTGGATTCTCAAAAGCTTGCACTGCATGCCTGATTAGTGTTAGATGAAATTTTGCCAATATGGCAGCTGAGGGATCCACATATGTGCACGTCTGATATACGCGAGCGCTGTAGCACTAGTGCTGCATGTCCTCAGCCTCTGTATGCAAATCACCCCATTTGCAGGTGAAAATCATGCAAATGAGGTAAATTTGCTATCCAGGAAGCAGGAAACAGGGCGTGCAGGACTAGCGTAATATGCAGAAATGTACTCGGTTAGTAACCGAGTGCGGTACTGCAAACTGAAAAACAGAGCTATGACAGCTCCAAATAAAGGCTGCATAGCATTGAGGGAGAATGCCAATGACCAAGTAGAAGGCCACCATTGGCATTGCAAACAATGCCAAATGTACAAAATACAACTTTCATGAAATGCAAGCCGATCACGTCCGTTGAAGCAGTGGCACAAACGGGATGGGGGAAAATAATAAAATAAACCTAAAATAAGCACTCTAACTAAAAACAGTAGTCTGCCATGCAAGTCAATGGCAGGCAGAAGACAACCTGGTCAGTGAGTAATAATTGCTAATGGGGGAGGCTCAGTGTGAGACATGTAACTATGCATTAGCAGGCAATCCTATGCAAATGAGGTGAAGGATATTGAATCCCAGTTTTCCCCAGGGTGTGAGGCAGGTCACAAGAGTGTAAGAGTATAAATACCTGGGTGCAAGACTAGGATATAGGTGACAACATGGGGGGGGTCAGGCATACTGTAAGTGGAGTGGAGTCCTGTGGCTCTGGATTGCTCCTAGCTTAGCACAGCTAAGCTAGGGGGTGTGTCTAAACCTGCCTAGCACCCCTTACAAAGTGCGAGTGGGTGTGCGCACCGTGCACCAGGTTGTACAGGAAGAAAAAAAAAGTTAAACCAGGAAATAGCAGCTCTATGCACATTTGAACAGGGAGGCAATGGGAAAGGGAAAACAGCAATAGGAAGCTAATCAAGGAGAACTAGCTGAACTGACAGGTGAAATGTATCAGAATCAGCTAATTACACAGGCAGCAAACCAGTCCAGCCCAGAACAGTACTATAAACTAAGCAAACACCTTCACCCCTGTTTTTTCCACACTTTACACCACCTGTGTATACAAGCGGGGAAATTTTAACAAACAAACCTACAAAATGAAAAGGGCTGCAGCAGGCAACATAAAACAAATTGTGCAAGAGGTCGAGGGTGGTGAGGATGTGAATCCTGCCGAACAACCCACAGTGAGGAGACAGAGAAGAGTGTACAGACCCTGGGTAACATACCAGGGGCTACATGAGCTAGAGATAGTGGTGCACTATAGGGTGGACAGAGACCTCCTACAGCAAATTGATGAGTGGTGCCGGCCACACCTGACACATGAGACTACAACCCCCCTTTTGGAATGTAACTCACAAGACATCTGCAGCAGCTGGAAAGGTCACAGAAGTACCTCACAAAGAGGATTACTGGCCTCAAACAAATGTCCTACATTGACTGTCTCAAAAAACTCCAGCTTTACTCCATAGCATATTGCCTACTCCGAGGTAATCTCTGCCTAACATATAAAGCTATGTCAAACCCAGAGCTGTTGGACAAGCTACACCTAAAGAAATCCCAATCCCTCTGAGCTACACGCTCTAGGGACCTAAACCTTGTCATCACAAAAAAAACCCAGGACATGCTGGAGAGATAGATTCCTGTCCCAGAGACTTCCCATACTCTGGAACAGGCTACCCATCTATGTCAAGCAAAGTTCTTCATTAGCATTCTTCAAGAAAAATCTTCATGAGTGGATGGGAAATAGGAAATACACCCCGGGGATCACTTCTGTGTCTCTGCTCAACAGTGACACGGGAAAATAACTTTCTTGGGTGGCGTAAGCCAGGGAACCTTGTTGGCTAGGCTTACGTAGGCCTTTGGGCTGATAGCCTAGTACCTGGGTATGAACCTATGAACCTATGAACCAAACTGGCTGAGGGGAACCCATCCCAGTGGATACCAAGGTATGTGTTGGCCTAGGTATACTAGCCACAGATACCTCCCAAAGCACAGCTGGGGATATCATGGGCATCTCACAGGCATCAGCATCCAGAGTATTCCACCAGTTACTGGATGCCATGTCAGCACATGCCAGTGAGCACGTATATTTCCTCAACACACATGATGTGTTGACCAGCAATATGCATCTCTTCCACCAAATAGCGGAATACCCTGGGGTAGTGGGAGCTATAGACTGCACAAACGTATGCATCAAAGCACCACCCGATCAGCAGGGTGGGTCTACATCAACTGCAGGGGCATCCCCTCCAACAACTGCCAGGTCGTATGTGATGCCCAGGGCATTATAATGAATGTGTGTGCTGGCTGCCCTGGAAGCTATGACGATTCACACATATGGCATCTGATGCAGCTGTCCCACAGAGATGCCAATGTGGACATTCCCTATGGTCACCTAGTGTGGGATGCTGAGTAGCCACTGGAGCCGTGGCTGATGACACCCATTAGAAATGCATACACACACACCTGAACAACAACGCCATAATGAGGCACACGCACAGGCCAGACATATAATAGAGTGTGTGTTTGGGATGCTCAGGTCATGGTTCCAGTGTCTGGACACATCCCGTGGAGCCTTGCAGTATTCACCAGCTACATGTGCCCAAATTGTTATTGTATGTGCTATGCTACACAATATGATCCTGCGGAAACAGCTGCAGTAGGAACAGCAGGGGGCAAGGATATACAGCCCCCTACCAATGCCAGGGCCTGTACAGACACAGAGTGACACAGAGGAGGAATATCCTGAGCCTGCCCCAGTAGGCAGAAAGAGGCGTGCCCAGTATGCCCTGGCCTTGGCAAAGAGGCAACGCACAGCATATGCACTGACACAGTCGGGACCCAGGGAATGAAACCTCTCTCTGATTGTGCAGACAGTAAAAGGGATGCCAAACATGACACTACCTGTGCCTATTCATGTATAGGGAGTGTACTACGTGCTTCCCACATAGGCAGCCCTCCAGCACTATCCTCAAGTCCGGCACACCCTCAAGGTAAGTCAACCAACCTACCAGTTGCCAAATGGAGTAGAATGTGTTGTTACCTGTAGCTATGGTATGGATGTGAGCATGCAAGGGAATTGGGTGGCCGAATGTTAAGGCAGCAGACAGTAGACACCCATAGTGGCACCATGACATCTGTAACACATACTGGAGTCACCATAGTAGCCAGTACTACACAGGGTGACAAAACCCACTACAGGAAATGGGCCGAGCGACGTGTGTTCATAAGAGCCTCACATGCCAGTCAGGAAGGTTCACATACCCAACAACAGTCTCAGCCAGCAGGACAGGTGTAGACAAACACAAATAAATGCTGTACTATGGCCTCTGAATGATCCCTATGAGTAAACCCTCCCCCAGGCCTACACAGACAGACAACAGCAGGCCAGGCAGTCAGATGTAAGTTGTGAAGGCTAGGAAGTCAGAAACTAATATGTAGGTAAACAAAGCTAAGATCTGTAGTACACTGGTATGCCTCTAGCCATTAGGATAGGTAAGACTACAGACTGAAATGGAGTACCTGACATACAGTACAGTCCTAGTAAATGTGTACAAGTGTCAGGTGTACCCCCCATCCAATGTACACTTATAATAACAGTCAGGTGTGCCCCACCACTCCTGTGTAGAATAGTATAAACAGTCAGTTGTCCCCCCCGCCCACTATGCAGAAATGTAGCAACAGTCAACGCTAAATGATTGATGGATACCCAGCAGACACAGCATGCTACCTGTCGGTGTACAATACAAATGTCAGCACTGCAGTACAAACTACCTGGACTTGATCCACACATGCAATACAGATGGCCATACTGGGCATGCTCACACACTTAGAGGAATGAAGGCAATGTCAGTCAACAACATACTGAAAGGTCATACTGGGTATGCTCACACACATAAACACATGAAAGCTATGTCTGCAAATACCAGTGGACCAGACATATCTGGCAGCCGCAGTTCTCAGTGCATACACGTCAGTATGCACCACTCCTGCCTTGCACACACAGTGGATAGGAATACAGACATATATGTAACAACAACACACTATAATAAGCCGAAGGTAGACAGGCATAGATGTGTGGAAGAGGGTGACTGTGACAAGGAGCCATCCAGGCCTGTCCCACCCAGCACACAGCCAAAGGGCCCAAAACACATGAGGTGCGGATGTCACTCACTGCAGATACTAGCCACCAGTATCTGTCAGCATGACAGACTATGTGATGAATGTGCCAGCTGTGCAACATGGCTGTACAAGGAAGTAGTGATCTAGTAGCTGTATACATATACCTGTGACATATGACCCCCTGTGTGCCTGCATGTGGCATGTCAACTCCTACATGAATGGGGTATTGCCCATGCACACACTGCCCTCCCCATAGCAGTATTATGACAAGCCTGGTGAGGTCATCCAATGTGAAATACACCTTTGAGAGAGCTGTAGCTCAATAATCTCCATGGTGCATCCCATAACTGCGCACTGCTGTAGTGATAAACTAGTTAAGTAATAGTTCTAACCCCAGACCTGGCAATTATGTGAGTGTGTGTTTGTGTGCATTTCTGACTGTGTAGAGAGCAATGTTTTTTAGACGACTCACACTCCATACAATTCATATATCCAACTTTGGCAAGGCTGCTGATGTCACCCACCTAGAAATACACCTCTGGGAAAGTCATAGCCCCGTAATCTCTGTAGTGTGTCCTGTAACAGTGTACTGCTGTAGTGTGATAAAGTAGTTAAGCTCTAACCCCAACATGGCAACTGTGTGTGTGCATCTGACTGAGTAGAGAGCAATGCTTTTTAGGCTACTCACACTCCGTACAATTCATATACTCAACTTTGGCAAGGTTGCTGGTGTCACTCACCTAGAAATACACCTCTGAAAAAAATCATAACCCAATAATCTCCATAGCACATCCTATAACTGCATACTGTTGTAGTGTGATAAAGTAGTTAGGTAGGTGTTCAAATCCCTGACCTGGAAACTGTGTTTGTGTGTGAATCTGTGTGCGTGTCTGACAGATTAGAGAACAATGCTTTTTAGGCTACTCACACTCTGTACAATTCATATACTCAACTTTGGCAAGGCTGCTGGTGTCACTCACCTAGAAATACACCTCTGGGAAAGTGATATCCCAGTAATTTCAATAGCACATCCTGTAATTGTGTACTGCTGTAATGTGATAACCTAAATAGATAGATGTTCTAACCCCAGACCTGGCAACTGTGTGTGTGCGTGTGTGTGTGTGAATTGGTGTGTGTCTACCTGAGTAGAGAGCAATGCTTTTTAGGCTATTCACACTCCGTAAAATTCATATACTCAACTTTGGCAAGGCTGCTGATGTCACTCACCTAGAAATACACCTCTGGGAAAGTCATAACTTAATAATCGCCATAGTGCGTCCTGTAATTGTGTATTGCTGTAGTGTGATGAAGTAGATAGATAGGTGTTCTAACCCCAGATTTGTCAACTGTGTTTGTGTGTGCCTGACTTTATAGAAAACAATGCTTTTTAGGGTACTCACACTACTTAGGATTTATACTCAATGTTGGCAAGGCTGCTGATGCCACCCACCTAGAAATACACCAGTGGGAAGGCTGTAACTCAGTAATCTCTGTAGCGCATCCTGTAACTGCATACTACTGTAGCGTGATTTAGAACGGTGGTAGGGTTCCATCTCCATCCATGGCAGTTTTGGATATTTTGTGTGTGTTTCAATGTCTGTGTATGGAGCAATGCATTGTAGGCTACTGACTCGCACTACATTACAAATGCCCTACTTTGGCAATCCTGCTGACGTCAGTCATTGTGAAATACACCTTTGGGAAAGGATTTTGCTAGTAATCCCTGTAGTGTGTCCTATAACAGCTCCATGCTGTAGTGTGATATAGACCTTAATCAGGGGTTCTATACCCACACGTGTCAGTTGTGGATATTTTGTGTGTATTTCACTGTCTGTGGAGGGAGCAATGCATTTTACGCTAGTCACTTGCAGTACAGTTGACATGCCCTAGTTTGGTAATCCTGCTGATGTCATTCATTGTGAAATACACCTTTGGGGAAGATGTGCTTCAGTAATGTCCATGGTGCATAGTGCTGTAGTGTAGTAATCTAGTTAGGTAGGGGTTCTACTCCCAGACATAACAGGTGTGCCTGTGTGTGTGTGTGTGTGTGTGTATGTGTGTGTGTGTGTGTGTGTGTGTGTGTGTGTGTGTGTGTGTGTGAGTGTGTGTGTGTGTGTGTGTGTGTGTGTGTGTGTGTGTGTGTGTGTGTAACTCGTATCCTGTGTAGAGATGGTTGTGAGTGTGTGACACCTGTGGGCAATGTGGAAGAGGTTTTGCTTATTTTATTTATGGTGGCCCTACTATATATCACAATGTCAACCATACAGGGATAACATATGTAAATTAGTGGGGTGCAAAGCCATACCCATACATGTGACATCAAGGCCAGCCATTCACAGTTAGCAATGCCATTGTGCCTTCACATGTGACTCACGACGGACATACCATGCCTGACAACATGTCCTGTATGGACAGATGACACTGACATCAGGGAATGCTGTTAGCATACTATCAATGTAGGTGCAGGGTAAACCTGCTGCCCATTACCAGTTACTGCCACAGGTGGGCAAGACTGGCACATCTGATGATAATATGTGTTTACAGCATAGGCCAGACACCCCAGGTATAGTTCCACATGTCACTGTACATGCATGTGTGATGTGTGCACATCCTAGACACCATCCATGTCATGGACTATGGAACACATACATGGCAAGTGATGCACAGCATTGGCCACACACAATAGTCACCCAGGTGACTGGATGGAGGATGCAATACCAACCTGTGTGGGAAAATGCAGAAACTACAGGCCTGAGCCACAATGCAGACTATTGTCATGCAGCCTGATGTCAAGGTATACCCATCGCCTACCCTTATATAGCCTGCTGGCACTGTTGACCACCACACACCCGTGCAGACATACACCCATGCATGTTAGAACTGGCACCTTGTGTGTTTGTGTCTGTATTGTATGGTGCATATGTCCACATCCACACTCTCTGCAACTCCCCAGGGCACAGTGAAGCATGCTGTCTGATGTCTGACACCTCCTCATACTCATTTTCCATACGACCTCTGTATGATCCATGTGGTGCATGTGATACCTGCACATTGATGTGTTGTGGCAATCCCACTAGTGATGAGTTGCACTCCTGGCCCTGCCAAGTGTGTCAATGTATGTGCATCCCTGTGTGAGTGTGCCTGTGTTGACGCTGGCACCTGTTCATGCAGACAGGCATGAGTACGTCACCTACTGTATATCTACCATATCCCTGTTGCAGATGTCACTCACCATCACATATATGTTCTGAGTGCTTCACAGCAAGTAACCCATGTGGCACATCCAATAACTGCATTGAACTGTGATAGCACTACATAGTTGTCAGAGTTTGATACCCTGTGCTGGTAGGTGTGTGATACAAACATGTTTCAGTTTTACTCTCCCACCCCTCCCTGACATGTTTTCGCCTCTGTCTGCCTCCCCACTCCCTCTCTGGTGGATGTGGAGACCCACACCTGCTTTGCTTAGGCAGCAGCATGTGTATTTTAAGTGTTGCTCATGATCAGCTGATGGCCTCTGCATGAATTGCAGCCCTGCCCTGGCTGATTGCATGTGGAACAGTTGTGGTAACATTCCCATAGCCAATTGCATGGAAACACACTCCAATACCTGGGAGCATCATGGTGGTGTTGGCCCTTGTCTGTCACTGTGAGCAGGAACTAGATCTGTTGTTTGGCATACAGCATCACAGATGGATTGGGGATTTACCTCTAAAAACATACACTGTGGAAAGAGGGCAACAAACAGGAGGGGGATGTGCCTGACCTGACTACAGACTGTAAATGCTGATATACTGCATTTGGAGTAATGTTGGTTTAACAGTGTTTGTCTGGATATGCCTGTCGTACATGTCTCAATACCTGCCATGTCAGTTCCATGTATATGAGGAATCCCCATCTGCAGGGTCATCTGCAGACTGGGCAGTGTTGTGGTGTTGGTCTCATGTGTTAGCCACGGTGCATCTATCTGTGGAATGCAGAAGGTAGTGTGACGATTGCAGTCTGTAGATGGTGAAGGCCGTGACAGTTACTGACTTCATATCCCTCATAGGACATATGTTGCAACAAACCCCGTAACAATGATAAATTTATGAGATCATCACAGCAACATGTTTATACTGGCCCTGTGTATGTGCTGTCAGCCACACATCTGTCAACCTTTGCACATATGTCGTGCATGAAGTGGTGTATATGTGCTGTTCACCATAAATAGTGTCATCATATCTGATAACAAGCCAGTGATATGTCAGATTGCTACACATGTCATGTACAGTAGGGGTTATATTTCATGACATAACCTGGACATTCTGTGGATGTTTGTACAGTACTGAAGTCTGTGTAGTGATGGTGAATGTCAGTAGTGTGTGTATTGTTAATATGTACCTTAGCCTGTGTAAAGACTGTGGTGGATGTCATTGTTCTAGCTCCCCTTATATCTGATGTTACATGCTGCCCCACTGTATGGTACCATTGTGGCATACATGTATGTAGGGCCATACACACACATGTCTCATACCACAGACAGCCATCAGACCAAACTGCGTAGCAGCCCAGTATATGTAGGGTCATTCTGTGAGTGGCACATATGAGGATGGTGTAGAACATATAGTCCATATAGTGTAATATTATTCTACCTTACCATATGTGGCTGTGGCAGTGTTCACATTGGTTGTGGTTATGCACTTTCACACAGGTGTATCTTACCCTGTGCTGTGACATTGCTGTTGAGCCTGCTATATATGCAGGTACATGTGCATTCCCACATACGAGATGTAGGCCAGTGTTGTGCCAGTCTGTCTGTAGCCTGCACAGTGCATTGTTACATGCCTAGCAGCTTAGTGTACTTACCCAGTGAGATGTCATGTGCAGATACTTGCCAAATGTACCGCTGCTGGGCCTTCTTTAAATGTCATGTATGTCGCACAGAGCAGTGGGATGCTGTACAGTTGTATGTCAATATCTAGTGGGTAGTATATGTCCATGGCACCCCTATACCAGCAGTCATTATGTGTCAGGCCAGACAGGGGTGTGTGTATCCAAACCTATGGTGGCATATGTATACCAGTCGTTATATGTTATACCCATCTACATGGCTGTCTACATCCATATTGTCAGGCCTGGTACACATGTTGTGCACTAAGGGATTATGTGTATACCTCTGGACTGTACATTGTGTGTCCGAAGTTCCACATATATTGGCCAATATCTCTGCTGCACTCCACAGGGGCATTACATGCTTGAGGGCAGTACTTTACAATGATTTTCTTAGGATGTCTGTCAGTAGCCAATGGCACATATGTCATAAGCAGATGTGTCCTTCCACACACACCATGTTTGTAAAGACAATCCCAATTACAGTAGCAATAGTCTAGTAATATGTCTGCTATACATACCTGACATCCCCTTGCACTACGACTTTGGGACTATAGGGGCTGGGATAGGGCTACACTCCATGTCCAGGATGTATGGTGGAAATATATGTATATATACTTATCCAGATAGATATATGTATATGATTACACATGTGTAGTACTTCCAATTACCACCACCATGGCAACCACCCACTATGAATCCCTACATCATGTGGGCATGGTCCCTTTACATTTCCTGTGTGATGGACATCCTTCCTGTGTGTGGCCATCAGTGTTACAGACAGCAGGTATCAATACCACTTACAGGAGAACCTGCACACTCAGGGCAGCCACATATTTGTAGGAGGATCACGAACTACAGACAGACTGTGTGTAGAGTTGTGATATGCTTTGTATAGTACAGGTGTTACAGGGTGCGCGCGTGTGTGTGTGTGTGTGTGTGTGTGTGTGTGTGTGTGTGTGTGTGTGTGTGTGTACATACTAGTTTACCTTGGAATGCAGTCTGTCTGCATAGCTCACTACTGTGGGCCTATCCTCTTGCTGGACATAGGTATGCCTATCATGTGTTGTTCATCCACCACACAGGTCTTGTGTCAGATATTACACTGGCAGTGTGTATGTTGCATGCTATCAGTACATGGCTACATCCATTTCTGTTTCTAACCTCAATTCCCTGACTAAGGGTACATTGTAGACTATCCTGTAACATGAGCACCTTGCTTAGTGTATGGCAACACTGTTCCACATATGTGCCTGTGTTCCAGCCTCTGTCCTCCATCTACATACCAAGCTTTGCACATATTTCATGCTGTTGGGGGTTGTTCTGTAGTGGGCTGTGAGTATATCACACTTCCATTGCTGCCATTAGTCCACTGTTGTTGTATCCCCCACACATACAGTGGGGCTGGGGCCATATATATATGTGGGCGTCACCTGCACAATACATATGTGCCCTTATGCACTCCAGAGGCCAATGTATGTAACAGTGGTATATGGGCCTGTATTATGAAGTCTAGGTGGGGAGCACCATAAATGACCTAGGCTGTTACAACATGTGGGGGTATCAGGGTTGAGCTGCCGCAAGGTATCTGAATGTACAGTACCGTATACTTCACCTATATTTACATTACGTACATGAATTGGGGTATTGTAAGTCTACTGCCTCCTGCCATACAGACTGTTCTGTTTGTCGGTGTGCTCATGATGGTGTCAGTTATGCCTTGTTATGTACCAGTTACAACCAATGTGATCACATAATCCCCGGGATTCATGACGCTCAGCGCAAGGACTGTTTTAGCCTTGCGCCGAGCTTCCTCATTACAGATGGTGCAGTGCAGCAGCACCATATGAATATTTATGAGGTCATGCTGCCGCACCCTCGGCGTGCACAGGAAATGTGTGCGAGTGCAGGGGGTGTGTTTAAGTGCTCTACAGAGGTGGAAACATGCCCCCACACTATGCTTACTATTATAGCCTGCCTCTAATAGTAAGCAATTAATTCCGTGTCCGTGGATGCCGAAATGTATGCTAAGCATACAAGAGTGTCCACGAACACTGAAATAAAATCAAAGTAGTAAACACACAAGCATGTAGTGGAATGTTGAGCCCCTTCCCTAGAACTTTCACAATTAGATTCCATATGTCCCTATTTTACATTTGTATTGCTTCAATATCAAAAGTGTATGAGAAGCGCAGCGTGTTTGCGCGTTGCTGCCCCTTCTTAGCGTAGCTTACAAATCAAAATCAACCAAATAGAGAAAAACATGCGGAATTAACGTTAACGGCAATAGTGTAATGGTTAGAGCATCCGCCTAACGAGCAGACATGCACAGTTCGAGGCCAACTATAGCACATATCATTTTCCATGTGGAATGTCATTTTGCTGTATAACCTACAAAATAACATGTAAATGTGAACTGGGGTACCGCATGAAATGTTTACCTAATGTCATGCAATCAAAGTGGTAGTTTCATAATGAATAAGGCACTAGTAAGCAGGTGTAAGCACAAATAAGCAGTAGTAAACATATATAAGTATCAGTAAGCAAGTCTGAGTGCACTTGCATGGTTGTAAGCAGTGACCAGCATAGGAAATGTACATAATTATGTAGATGTATCTGCATGTGTATGTACAGATATATAAAATATATATATCTATGAAGAATGAACATCGTAACAATAAAGCATACAAAAAGAATGAGAAGGAAATCAACAGCATCTCCAGTATTATTTAGTGTTGTCAGTGTATGTCATACCCAGCTGGGCAGGGGTGAGAAAAGCACTGCTACTCAGACTACAGGCACCAGGCAGGATACTACCAGTGGGAGTAACATTGTCGATCTGCTAAGTCTACTTTGCAAACAATCACAGGGTAGTCCCTGGTGAGACTACCCAAAAATTGCTAGGATGGTTGGACCTCCGACCATTACACAAGCAAGGGCAGGTAAGTTCAAGGAATAAATGGTGGGAGAGCCTGATAATACATGGGTTGGGATAACATACGTGTAGGGCCCTTAATGCTGGGCAGAGGACAATGTGTGGAGGTGTGTCATGGCTATGACATCAACTGGAAAATGGATGGTTTGTGTGTATGTTAAACCCAGGTGGGCTGGAGGAACTATGGGTATGAAATTATGGATCCAAGCATGTCAGGCTTGGATGGCCTGGATCTAATTGGCCTGCTTTGTGGAGGTCAGTGAGTTCGTTATAAGTATATATGCATACACACATGCATACATCTATATGTAGAAGTGCATTCCCTGTAACACATTTATTCCTTTCGCAGACATAAACAACATGAAAGTGCCCCAACAGACCTCGACAGTAGATAGAATAATAGTATGTACATAAGAGGGAAGGGACGAAACTGCTAAAATGCAGAAGTGTGTACAATGTCCGAAGTCAGTGCTGTTCTCAAAAAACAAATGTGAGGACTTTCTCACACATGGAATCATTCCTGTGATCTGCCTGCTACGGCAACGCCAATCACTAAACTGGTCCTAATTGTAAAATATTTTCGCCAAACTCGTACATTATTAGATTTCATGTGTAACGTGTGCATTACCACATAGTCATACCTATTAATTTATTGTAGTGTCATGTTAACGGGAGTAGTGATGTAATGAACTATATGGTCTAATCTTGAAATAAAGACGTGTGTCCCAGGTGGGACAACCCAAAAATTGCAAATAGTGTCCTATTGGTCACTCATTTCACCAATGTTTGTGGACTAAAAGTTTGGGATGTCTGAGGATATGTGGAGTGAGTCAACCAACAGGATGGGTCTACAGGAGTAGGGAGTGGCCATAGTGGTGTGGATACACCGTGTATCCAACTGGAGAATGGATGACTGCTGTGTTAGTGTAGTGTTGGGGTGGGTGTTTGGGGAACAAAGAGTCATGGGTATATGGGTATATATATAAAGCACCAAAAACACCAAAGCAAGCTTTCCACTGCTCAAAAACAGCCAACGGAGGTACTAAATAGATAATTTTATTGTTTGACAATAACTGCTTTTTAAAAAACTTTGCTTTTCAGCACAAAACTATAGCCAAGTGAAGCACAAATACGAAAACGAATCCCAACAGTTTAAATCAAGTGCTTTCGCTTGGTCTCATTGCCAAGCTTTATCAAGATCAAATAGCAATGTATTTCTAACTTCATTTTTAGGGTCTATTGACCATCATGTGATAGCTTTAATAATTAAGCTATTAAAGCTGTACAAACAGTTTCAAACAGACAGTCCTCTATTCACTTGCCACTGTTGTGAATACACAAATATTACTCCATAAAATGTAAAACCTTAAACAAGACACATTTAACAAATTACTATACTTTGTTACTACATTTACATTCAAAATGTATTACATAAAAAATGTATAAAAATATATATATATGTACACCAAGTTTGTGAAACAATGTCCAACAAAACATGTTTTTGACTATAGAGCTATACATAACTATTTTTAAAAATGTGTATACTAATTGCTCAATAGATAAATTTACAAGAACATTAAAAAGGATTGAAATTGTATTTTTTAAAATTGTGTTTTTTAAAATAACTAAATATGAATTTATTATATGGGTGTATATACAAATGAAGCAGCACAGCAAAAGTGTAGTGGTTAGAGCATCTGCCTAACGAACAGGCATTCCCGTTCCGAATCCCACTGCAGCACATACCATTTTCCATTGGTAAGCTGTATATGAACATATTTTGACATCTGTCTGCTGTATAACCTGCATAATAACAATTAAAAGTGAACTGGAGTGAAGTGTCAGTGACATAATGAATAAGGCACTAGTAAGCAGGTTTATGCATAAATAAGTACCAGTAAGCGTGTTTAAGTGCATCTGCATGGGGGTATGCATTGCCTTACATAGGGTTACCACCTGTCCCACTTTGCGAGGGACAATCCTTCTTTGGGCAGTTGTGTCCTGCAAAAAAATTGTAAAAATGGCAACTGTCCTGAAATATTAGGGAAAAATGACTTCCTATATTTTATGTAATAGTTGCATAAAACAGTTATTCTGTATCTGAAACACCTAAATGTTATAAGAAACAGAATACGCAACTAAAATGCTACAAGAATAAGCTTTTATTTAGGCAAAAAATGAAGTTCTGTCCCTTGTACTGGCCGGGGGTATGTTTTGGCCTGCAAAATCTGATGTTTGTACCTCAGTTGTCCCACTTTAGCCATCTGAAAAGGTGGCAATCCTAGCCTTACAGATATATATATATATATATAGAGTTGCAGACACACACACACACACACACACACACACATATATATATATATATATATATATATATATATATATATATATACATGTAAATATATATATATATATATATATATATATATATATATATATATATATATATATATATATATATATATATATATATATATATATATATATATATATATATATATATATGTGTGTGTGTGTGTGTGTGTGTGTGTGTGTGTGTCCATAGATATACACAGATATACAGCTATGATTGGACACAGTGCACAAGAATGACATATGTTCACAGGCTATGCCAATGGAAGTGAGGGGCCCAAGCGAGAAACATGCAACATGTAGCATGACCCCCCCCCACCCGCTGGACAGAGGAAACATACACACAAACCCGTAAATAATGTAAATAGTCCACTGCTCCCCAGACTACAGGCAGGATACAACCAGGGGGTACACAGTGCACCCCTGAAATCTAATCTTGGAACACAGACAGGAGCGTCCTTTGTGGGACACCCCAAAAATTGACATATAACCAAAGGAAGGTGATACATCGACCGTTTTGGCCAGGGTGTGTACATACCCGAAATACAAGGGTGGGAAAGCCTGATGACCCATGGCTCAAGACAACGCATGTCATGGGTCCCATGAAGTGGAGAGTGGACAGCGTGTAGTGGTGTGTTCAGACCTGACCAGCACCCAGAGTAAGGATGGGTGCTGTAGAGGAGGTGTAGGTGGGAGAACTATGGGTAGCTAGTTATGGGTCTAGGTGTGCAGGTGTTGGCTGATGTGGGTCTATATGGACAGCCCCAGGGATGTAAGCAAAAGTGTTCACTGGGCAGAGGCATCGCCCAACGAGCAGCCACACCCGCTATGAGTCCCACTGCAGCAAAGTGTAATTTACATGGCAAGGAGCGGAATAAGCAGATGTAGATGTATATATGTAGAGGTATGTGTGTGTATATCTACCCATAGCTACATGGAGATATACCTCTCCCTTTCCATAGTACAAATGTATACATACAGAGACAGAATACATATACATACCCACATATAGAAATATACATATGCAGACACCAATACACCCATATTTTGTTAGATATATATATAGACAGCAATATATAAATATATATATGTATGCATACATATACAGATATATCTGTATATATATATATATATATATATATATATATATATATATATATATATATATGTGTGTGTGTGTGTGTGTGTGTGTGTAAATATAATGTATATAGATAGGATATGATATAGCAGTTACGAATTACATATGTTCACAGGCCGTGCATATGGGGGTGAGGGGTCCAATCAACAAACGTGTAACACGTAGCATCATCCAACCCCCCCCCCCCCACAGCTAGACTGGTGAAACATACAGACACACAATAAAAGTAAACACACCACTGCTTCCCAGACCACAGACAGGATACTACCAGTGGGAGAGATCTGCCAGGTCTAATCTTGAAACAAAGACATCAATGTCCCTTGTGGGACACCCCAAAAATTACTGATCATTGGAGTCAGTACCAGTCATGAGTCATCAAACCAGGCTGTAGACGTACATGGACCAGTAGGTTGTGCAAGCCTGATAACCCATGGGTCGACACAATGTATGAAATGGGTCCTGACACGCGGAGAGTGGGCAGTGTATAGTGGTGTTGTTAGACTCTACCTGCACCCACAGTAAGGATGAGTGCTGTAGAGGAGGGGCAGGTGGGGGAACTATGGGTATGCAATTATGGGCCTAGGCATGCAGGTGTTGGCTAGCACAGTTATATTAGGACCGCCCCGGGGATGTAAGTAATATTCCGAAATGGCAGAGCTTACGCCTATACCTCTCAACCCCTAAGAGCAAATCCACTGGACAGGACATAAACCATTGGGGGATGAAATAACAAACACAACAAACAAAATAACAAAACAAACAATTAATTCTCAACCCAAACAAAACTAAACTACTCATCTTCCAACCCACCAAACATGCTCAAAACAACTCTCACTTTAACATCACAGCAAAAGATAACACCACTATACACCCAACAGAACACACCAAATTGCTAGGAGTGGAAATAGACAATAAACTAAAATTTAACATTCACATATCCATGACCATAAAAAAGGTCCACAAAAAAATAGGAGCATTATACAGAAATAAGCAACTTCTCACCAAAGCAGCAAAGATTTCAGCAGCAAATTCCCACCTTATCTCCCCCCTGTTTTATGCCTCTCCAATATATACCAACCCAAGGCAATGCAATCTAAACAAGCTAGAGACTTGCTACAACAAAATCACCAAATTCATCACAGGGGCATCCTACTGTATTCACCACTGTCTCTCACTTGGTGAACTGGGCTGGCTTGAACTCCTGCACCTCCTTCAAAGGTATCAACTCACACTTGTCCACAAACTAGTAAACCATCCACTAAATGTCCCATCCCTCCAGAATCTACTCCAACCCTATCGCACCACCAGACCATTAAGATCCAGCAACAAAAATAACTTGCAGATCACTAAAGCCAATAACTCTGCTGGTGAAGCACTATTCTCTTGCGCCATAGCCAAATTATAGAACTCCCTCCCACCCACAATTACCTCTGTACCATCATGCACCCACTTCAAAACTTTACTAAAAGTACACCTAAAAACATGCTGGCTGTGCCCTTGCAACTCCCACTCTAATATCACCCACCCCATCCACCCACTACCTTTCTTTCCACCGCACTAACTACCTTGATTATAGCAAGCTCGGATGCTCATAAGCCTACTACTTATTATACAGCAGGAACTTCTTATTGTAAGTAGATTCTGGAGGGATGGGACATTTAGTGGATGGTTTACTAGTTTGTGGACAATGTTAATGTCTGTTATGTACTTCACAGATAAAGATTCTAGTTGTCTACTGATGTACTATGTTCTTCATCTGTAACTATGTTTGTAATTGTTAATTGCTATGTTAATCAAATTGTTAATTGCTATGTAAATCCAATGTAACTACTGTCTGTATATTTTAACTGTGGAGCTTTTCTCCCCGGGCCTCCGCTGAAAAAGGACCTACGTCCAATTGGACACTCCCGGTCAACAAATGTAAATAAATAAAAAATAAATAAATAAATAGGGACCATACCTCTCAACTGTCCGTGATTTTCAGGGACATCAATGATTTTGACTCAAATTTTAACTCTGTCCCTCTTAATCCCTCCTAAAACTAGTGACTTTTGGAAGAAAGGTGGTAAATTACACTTAATGAATAATGACAATAATTTAGTGTTATATACTCCTTTTACTTCAGAAAATGTGTATTAATTCACATGCTCTGATTCTGTCAATGTTTCAAGTTAATAGCACTAATATTTTAAAAGTGTCCCTGGCTGTCCCGGAGTGTTTCTTGACTTTTCCCTGATTCAGTTAAAATTTGTACCCACTTGTTTGAGAGGTCTGATAGGGACAGAATGCACATATTCCACTTACAACCTTAGAAAGCTGATAGAATAATAGGTATGCATTAGCATGACTTGGCTGAAGGATGCAGGGTCCTAAACCCAGTTACTTGTCAGTATTTAATGGTGTCATTTCCCGGGTATTTGCCAGACAGGTGCAGATTGTAATGGGAACACATGAATAGTATGAAGCAAACTCTGGCCAGGCTGTAGATTCCGTACAGTCGATTGGCATGCTTACACCTAATGGGCAGCCATTCCCAATATGGGTCCAACTGCAGCACAGTCCAGTTTAAATGGCTAAGTACGGTATGACAATATGTGTCGTTGCATAACCCACTACACAACACCTACGAACACATGGTCGCAACACCCCACTATAGGCATGTAAGCCGATGTAATAGTCCTCACCCCCACCCAGGGGTGTAAGTGTCAGATGCAAACACCAAATGCAGTGCATTTGCAAGTGCAGAAGCAAGCAAGTGTAAGCCTGTTTGGGGCTGGTATGCGAGTATCACACTGGTGAACCAATGTAGAGGCTAACTGAGTTTAAGAAACTCTATACGGAGGTTAGCATTGCTTAGCTCCATGCAAACCCATGCACACCCACTCACAACTGCTTTAAAGTGCCTTAATCACTCTGTACCCAACAGCTCATGTTCTGGACAGCAACAAAATAAACAGCCCCTGCAAGGCTACAACTCTGGACCCTGTACATCACACTCATAGTAGTAAACCACTATCCCATGATAGCAATATATAAAATGAAGGTATCAGCAAACTAATCCTCACAACAGGGAAATCAAATCAAATATGTGAACTGAATCTATGTACAGTGTAATGTGCTATAACCTGCCAAAGACCATAAATATGAGAAATGGTGTACTGCAGTAAACAAAGAGTTTTGGTGTCACTGTAATAAAGATATAAAGTCCCCAGGACCCCATACAGTGTATGTACACATGAAGGATGGCTACCAGATACATATATAACCTGTAATGAGTAAGACATCGTTGACAAAAGGCAAATATAATGCTAGATAACCAATAAGCAATGCTAACTGCAGCACAGCCCAACTAAGCAATTGTAAGCAATGTGTAGGGAAGCCAATACAATATGCCCACAGGTGCCAACCTGAAGTAAGCAGGTGTGCCCATAGCTTAGCCTTTTTGAAACCGGCCAATTACGGAAAAGTGCGGGAATCTGGCCCTACTTAAACCAAAGAGGTGGGAATACGGCTCATAACTGATTGTAGCATCCCCCTGCAGGAAGAATGACTGGTGTGTGAGAAGGCACTCACTTTAGAGTGCAGCGCTGAGGGCATCCAGGAGTCCAAATTCATGGTATGGCTCCTGGGAAAGCACCATGACAGGAGACTACTGCAGGGCCAGTACCAGGGCTTGCAGTACAAAACGGAGGCCAGAGACAGTCTTTCCCATGACCTCACTAGCGCCACAGGTATCCCCCAGACTGGTGAGCAGGTCAGGCACCATCATGCAGACCTGAAGCGGCGGATGGGGGATATCCTGGAACAGTGGATCCAGGAAGCAAGGTAAATGCAGAATGCCCCAGAAATGAGTAAGTACTCCTTCACTACATAGTTAATAATTGCCTAGCTTGTGTATGCTATGGATAGGTATGGCTAAATATCACTGTACTTCTCTGACAGCTGCAGATGAGCATGCTGCGAACCAGCAAGCCTATGATGCTAGGCTGCAAAGTATGCATCACGAAGCAGGTTAGTAAATAGCCTGCATGTACTGTCATAACACATAAATGTAAGAGCCTCAGAAAGTGCTGTACCAGTATACAGAATTGTGTAATATGCTGTGAATAAAGGTGTAAACCATGCATTGCTTCTGTTTACTCTGCAGTCATATGTTGTTGTACTGTTGCAGTTATTAAATAGTATTGTTGTAGTAAGCAGTGTTACCCACACTGTGGTATGCAGATAAAATGTGTATGAAGTGCTGTATAACAATGTCGGAAGTGCAAACAGGTCAGTCATATTAGACGAAATACATTGCAAAGCCTCACAACAATTGCCTGATAGCATAGTGTACAGTGATCTTAACTGTAATGCTTTTGTCACACACAGCAGGGCATTGGATCCCAGGAGTGCCAGTGAGTTGTATGCATAATCATTCCACACAACTGCACACAGTTTGTTAGAATGTTCAGTGAGAAAGCTGTATGCATATATACACTTAACAACTGTACAGATTATGCTAGACCGCTCAGATAGAAAGTGGTATGCATATTCATACCCCTCAACTGTTCCAGTCTGTCCAGTATGTCCTGATAAATTTCTCACATCACCTGCTTTTTGCCCTGTTCCCCTTACAAATTATTGTGATGATCCAATAAATGTAGGCAGCTGTAAATGATAGTCAAACTTGTACATAGTCAGAGAATGTACATGCAAACATACCTGTCATCCCAGCATCTCACCCAAAGTGTATGTCAGCAGTCAGCAGTCTCAAAACATGTTCCATTAACAGCTGCATCTTGTCAAGCCTGTACGTAAGACACAGGTCCTGTACATACTAATCTACAAACATACCATTGTACAATATAACTCCAATGTGTAGTGTAATAATACATGTAAGGGACAGACCACTGCAGTGACTATGAATGTTGTGAAAACTACAAGGATTTATTAGTTGTTAATTGAACTCTCTCTCTCTCACCCCTACCATATGTGCAAAAATAACCAATTTACACAACTCATTTGGTATATCTACACCTCTAACCTTTGTTTGGACATATGTCCTATTGGTTTATAAATATTCACATCTGTTTCTATGCATGTGCCATGTTAAAATACTCCCATATTGGTGTTCTGTTGCCATCAATGAAACCTGCATGTTGTTGTAATGGCCACTGTTTACCCATATATATATATGTGTTCTGCCTGCTTTGCAACTATGTTATATCTGATGCCTTGGGTAATGGGAATACATATGCATGCTGTTATAACTAATCGTGAATGCTGTTGACTATTACTAACCCATATCTGCCTTAAACATGCTAAAACATAGCTCATATGGGAAGGCCAGTCCCACTGGACCCACCTGTCCCACCTCAGATGGCCATGGCACCGGGCACCAGCACATCTGGGGCCCAGCCTGGGACCTCCTCATCTGTTGGCCCTGCACCATCTTTGGGTGGAACCACCACAGGGGATGGGGCTCTACCCCACTCCTGGGAACGGGAGTAAACAGGAACCTGTCACCCATGGTATGGTCTGGGCAGTGGTGTGTAGGGAGCTCAACAGGGAGATTTGAGACCACCTAAGAGAGCTTGAAAGCCAAGTGGCACAACTAGAGGGTGAGCCTGTCCCTCCTACACAGCCCCCAGTACAGCCACTTTCTGGGCTGTGAAGGTGCAGTGGTGACTGCCCATGGGTGGGGACCTCAGTCGCACTGTATCCATTTGTGGGGTCATGGACTTGCGACTTCCAAACACCCCCCCCCATCCAAGGTGTTCCCCCCACATGTGTCATATACCACCCCTGTACGCATCTAGTTTGTCTTGTCTGTCATCCTACCCAACCTATCCTCCCTGATCATACCTACTCTCCTTCCCCAATATTCCACTCTCACCTAAAATAAAAGATAAAAAGGGCAATCTGTTCCCGCAAAAAAAGCACTCCCCATAAATAGCTGTCCATTTCGCACGTGTCCACTGGACACATGAAAATGTTTCTAATTAGCATCACAACATACTATTGTTGTCCTCACCCCATTCTCAGGTCTATGGACCTTCCCTACACCCTTTCTGCACATCCCTAGCTACCTTGCCTACTGTCTTTCCCTATTTGTGCCCCATTTTCACCACTTTCCTAACACCCCTTTTTCATTTCTTTTAAAGAAAGTAGCATGGGGGTAAGCAGGAGTGAGCACTTTTAAGCAGCAGTGAGCAGGTTTCAACCTGTTTGCGTGGGGGTAAGCACTGCCTACCAGGTTAAGCAAACAAGGAGGTAACTGAGTGTAAGGAACTGTAACCAAAAGTAACCACTGCTTACCATCGCGCAAACCTGTGCACACCCGCTCACAACTGCTTAAACATGCCTTAATCACTCCGTATCTAATGGCTCTTGTTCTGCCCAGCAACAAAATAAATGGCCTCTGCAAGGCTCAAAACCAGGACACTGCACACCACAGCCAATGCGATTTACCACTAAGCCATGGAAGATATATTGCCATTGGATGTTATCACAAACATATCCAGCACAGTCATTCAACAGTATAGGAAATATATCCCATCATGTAGATGTATGCGTGTGTGTTTATGTCCAGATATATATATATATATATATATATATATATATATATATATATATATATATATATATTTATATACATATGTATATCTATCTATATATATATATCAAGAACATACCATGTGACAGCAAAGCATTAAAAAGAATGAAAAGGGAAACACCTGCAACTCCTGTATTATGCAGTGGTGTTGTCCTATGTATTATCAAGATTCCCTCAAACAGATGTGTCACTAATACACCCAAACATTTGTACATTGGCCAAATACATTACTTTGTGCATTTTATTTACATTAACAAAACAGTTCCTGTCCAATCATGATGTGAGAACAGTACTCTTGCAAGGTGCTGTGTGCAACATCATCATCATTAAAAAGTTAAATGGGGTAACCATAGAGGGACTGGTAGTGTTGGTAGTACAATGGGGTCATTTGCATCACGTGCACCTGAAACCTTTAGGAGTCATGTGCATACCAGGATTGTGTGCCTGAGAGAGGGGTGAGGACAACAGTAGTATGTTGTGATGCAAATTAAAAAGGTTACATGGGTCCAGTGGACAAACATGAGAAATGAATAGCTATGTATGGGGCAAATGTTGTTCTGGGAACAGATTGACCTTTTGTTTCCATTTTCGTAAGGTGAGAGTGGGATGTTGAGGAAGGAGAGTAGGTATGATTGTGAAGGACAGGGCAGTATATGACACATGTGGGGGGATACACCTTGGACGGGGAGGGGTGTTCGGCAGTCACAAGCCCCATGAGCCCCCAAATGGAAACAGTGGGAGAGAGGTCCCAACCCATGGCCAGCCACCACTGCACCTTCACAGCCACAAAGTTGGCTGTGCTGGGGCTGTCTAGGTGGGGCAGGCTCACCCTCTAAATGTGACACTCTGCCCTTGAGCTGGCATATCAGCCTCAAAACTCCTTATTGAGTCCCCTATGCACCATGTCCTGGACTGCACGATGGCTGACAAGTTCCTGTCTGGACCTGCTCCTAGGGGGGACATGCCCCATCCTCAGTGGCGATTCCACCAGAAGGTGGTGCAGATCCAACAGAGGGGGAGGTCCAAGGCTGAGCCCCAGACATGCTGGTGCCCGGTGCCATGGCCAGCTGAAGTGGGACAGGTGGTTCCACCGGGACCTCCAATCCCATACAGCCTATGGTGTTGCAATTTTAACACAGATATGGCTTAGTAATAGTCAACAGCATTCAGGATTACTTATAACAGCATGCATAGATATGACCATCAACCCAACACAACAGATGTCTTACATTTGCAGAGAGAGCACAACACATGCATAAATACTGCATGACATCTGTACAAAGCATAGAAGACTTGTGACTGCAGCTATGAACAGTGGCCCATTTTTGGCATGTCACTGTGATAACCTCAGACAGTTACTGTCATACAACTGTTTCATGTGACATATGTCCAATCAGGGATGCGATGGCAGTAACTCTCATCACTATCACCATGTACTGACTGCAATCCTCACACTATGCTTCTGCAGTTCACAGATGTGTGTTCTGTGAGTAACACAGAAACAAATGGTTCCACACACTGACCAGTCCACAGATGACCCTACAGATGGGGGTTTCCTCACAAACAGAGCATTGTCTTGTCAGTTATTAAAACATGCAGACTAGCCATTATCACACACAACCTGTTAAATTGGCAGTAGTCTCAATGAAGCATAGCTACACTTACATGCTGTAGTCATGTCTAGCACATCACCCTCCTGTATTTAAGCTATTTTCCACTGTGTATGTTATTTGAGGAATATTCAGATATCATCTGTGGTGCTGTTTACCAAACACCAGATCCAGGTTCCACTCACAGCGACTGTCATGGGCAAACACCGACATGATGTTCCTAGATATTGTACTGTGTTTCCATGCAATTGGCTATGGGAATGTCACCACAGCTGTTCCACAAGCAATCAGCTAGAGGAGGAGTGCAATAGTGCAGAGGCCATCACCTGATCATGACCATCACTTACAAAACACAAGCTGCTGCTGAGCAGGTGTACAACTCCACATCCACCAGACAGTGTGTGGGAGGGACATACAGAGTCAAAGTACATCAGAGAAGGGCTGGGAGACTAAAACCTAAGCATCGTCTGTCACATACCTACCAGTACAGCTGTTAAAACACCTGACTAACTAGCAATTACTATTATAAGTGTAATGCAGTTACTCCATGTGCCACATAGCTGACATGTTGGTGTGCTGTAAGAACATATATGTGTGTTGGTGAGCAACATCTGCAATAGAGATATAGTAGACATACATTAGCTGTAGCACAAATGGCTATCCACATGAATAGATGTCATTGTCAACATAACCACACTCTCTAAGGGACTCAGACACATTGGCACGCTTCGGCAGGCTCACAAATACACTTCCTAACTACTATGTTTGCCACACTGCAGTAATGTACAGGTATTACATGCACCACAAGATATATCCTAAGGTTCTATGGGCTAGGGCATGTGAACGTGTCTGACATCAGTCAGTATGCCAATGGGAGTTATACTGGGTGTGACTGTGGTTGGGAACATCATAACCCACATGCAGACACAAGGTGCCAGTACTGACATGCATGTATGCATTGCTTCATGGGTGTGTAGTGGTTGGCTGTGCAAGATGGCTGTACAAGGCTGGGTGAGGAGTAATCCTTGGCATCAGGCCACCTGACAATGGTCTGCAGTGTGGTTTAGGGGTGTAATGTCTGCAATGTCCCACACAGATGGGTATTGTATGACCTGTCCTGTCATCCTGGTTATCATTGTGTGTGACCATTGCTTTGCAATGCATGCCATGTCTGTGTTTGATAGTCCTTGACATGGACAATGCCTGGGATGTGCATGTCCCACAATAATGTACAGTGACATGTTTAAGTGTACCTGGTTTGCCTGAAACATGTTGTGTACACTGACTGTTATCATCAGATGTGCCAATACTGGCCTGTGTCAACACTGGCCTGGTGTGGCAGAACCTGCTAATAGACAGCAGGTTGTCCCTGCACCTGCAGTGATAGCATGATACAGGTATTCCCTGGTGTCAGTGGCGTCTGTCCATACAGGAAATGTGTGTAAGGCATTGTATGTCCTTTGTGGATCACATTTGATGGCACCACATATGTTCCAGGCATCCAGTGGGGAACATAGTGAAGGCGCATTGTCCGCATTTATTTGCCTATTGCACTGTTGGACAGGGTGCCATGCCCTCTGCGGCCCACTGCAATCACACCATACCTACTGTCAACAATGTGCAGGGTACTAGCAACATAGCGGGATATTCCAGGCAAGTGTGTTTGTGTATGACACATGGGTTTAGACTGTATTCTGGGTAATAGTAGGATTGCTTACTGTGTTCACCAGGCCTTTTGCCAGATGTAGGGGTATGGCTTGCCAACACAATCTCTTGGCTGATTGAAATCTATAAACCTTGTGAGGTGGACATTGTGACATATAATATGGCGACCATATAGGAAAACTACAAAACCCGCTCCTCAACATTTCCAGTTGTTAGACATTCACCCCCACCTGCACACAGGCTCTGACAGTTAAACACACACAAACCTGCCATATCTTGGAATAGAACTCCTACCTAACTAGGTTATCATACTACAGCATTACGCAGTTATAGCATGCGCTACGGAGATTACTGGGTTACTCTATCTCCAATGTGTATTTCACAAGGAATGACATCAGCAGGTTTACCAAAGTAGGGCATTTCAGATTTCCTGCAAGCGAGTAGCCCAAAATGCATGCTCACAAAACAAACAGTGAGACACACACATGTCCACAACTGACATGTATAGGTATAGAACCCATGACCTATATCACACTACTGCATGGAGATGTTATAGGACACACGAGGATTTCTAGGGAACTTGTTCCCCAGAGGTGTATTTTACAAGGTATGACAGCAGGAGTACCAAAGCAGGGCATTGTAAATGTCCTGCAAGTGAGTAGGGTATAATGCATTGCTCCCTACACAGACATTGTAACACACAGAAAACATACATAAATGCCATTATTGTGGATGTATCCCTACCACAGTTCTAAATCACACTCCAGCGGTACGCAATTACAGGATGCGCTACAGAGATTACTGGGTTTCAGCAGTCCCAGAGGTGTATTTCTAGGTGGGTGACATCAGCAGGGTTGCCAAAGGTGAGCATGTGAATCATAAGGAGTGTGCATACTCAAAAAAGCATTGTTCCCTTCTCAGGCAGGCACACACACATTTGGCGTGTCTGGGATTTGAACACCTACCAAACTAGTTTATCACACTCCAGCATTACACAGTTACAGGATGTGCTACAGAGATTACTGGGTTATAGTAGTCCCAGAGGTGTATTTCTAAGTGGGTGACATCAGCAGGATTGCCAAAGGTGAGTATGTGAATCATAAGGCGTGTGCGTACTCTAAAAAGCATTATTCCCTTCTCAGGCAGACATACACAGTTGGCATGTTCGGAATTAGAAAACTTACCAAACTAGTTTATCACGCAACAGCATTACACAGTTACAGGACATGCTACAGAGATTACTAGGTTGCAACACTCCCAGGGGTGTATTTCTAGGTGGGTGACATCAGCAGGATTGTCAAAGGTGAGTATATGAATCATAAGGAGTGTGTTTACTCTAAAAATCATTGTTCTCTTCTTAGGCAGACACACACACAGTTAACATGTCTGGGAATTGAATACCTACCAAACTAGTTTATCACACTGCAGCATTATGCAGTTATAGGAAGCACTACAGAGATTACTGGGATACAGCAATCACAGAGATGTATTCCTAGGTGGGTAACATCAGCAGGATTGCCAAAGGTGAGTATGTGAATTGTAAGGAGTATGCGCACTCTGCGTAGAGCATTGTTTCCTTCTCAGGCAGACAGACACATGCACAGTTCATATGTCTGGGATTAGAACACCTACCAAACTAGTTTATCACACTACAGCATTACTCAGTTACAGGACACGCTACAGAGATTACTGGGTTACAGCAGTCCCAGAGGTGTATTTCTAGGTGGGCGACATCAGCAGGATTGCCAAAAAAGGGCATTTCAAGTGTACTGTGAGTTGTACATGTCTTGTACTTGTATGTAACCACTGCTTACTGTTGTGAAAACACATTTACACCCGCATAAAAGTGTCTTATTCAGTTCTAAATGACATTATCAACAAGCCTTGCAGGTCTTGAATTCTGGACCATGCACACCAAGTTCACTGGACTTACCACCAAGTCATCTGGGTTGTATACAGGTTTCATGGTTTTTATAATACACATCTTACTACAGGTATTCCACAGTACTGAAAACAAATGGGACAGTCACTTTGTGTACATATGTACAGTACCCTTGAATGTACTGTACTCTGTGAAACAACATAGACAAGTCTGCATCTGTACAACTGTCATAACTAAATACAAATATGCACCTACGGGATGTGTACACACACACACACACACACACACACACACACACACACACACACACACACACACACACACACACACACACACACACACACACACACACACACGTCTGAATACCCTTTGTGACACAGAAGGGATCCAAAGGAACTGACATGTACACAAAACAGAGGCATCTCTTGTTTTATAACATTTAAATCTTAATCAGTTCACCAGAGAAGGGATGGTTGTTCTGTATGTGGAGTTTGGGGTGGGGAATGATGGCTAAGGAAATATACCCCGGGGGTTGTGGAGTTTGGGTGGGGGAACGATGGGTATGGACATACACCCTGGTGACCACTTCTGTGTCACTGCTCGACAGTGGCACAGGAAAACAACATACCCAACTGTAGTCGTTCTTGACTGTCTATTCTTTTCTATTCCTAACTATGTAATAATTTGTAGACTCCACTTACCACAGATGACTACCATGGTGTGCAGCATGTTTAAGGACATAACACATGTATGCCTGGCTACAGGGTAGTCACACAAACACACAAACACACACACACTTGCCAGTATTCTGCATACACGTCTTGCCAATGTAAAGGCAACTAGTAGAGTGGTATGCAGTTGGGGTATGTGCCACAGACACCATACAATTACACTTACTCTGATTATGCTTCTGAGCTGGGTAAAATCACAGGAATGATTACTTGCAGTAGGGTGGGGGGAAAATGGTGGTTTAGCAGATGACAAGGATAAAGGCCAGTGCAAAAGGTGGTTTCTCTTTGGAAAGCAGCAAAACCCTCTGTCATGACAGGATGCAGACACAAATCCACACACCCAACCACACTCAGCCATTTGCTGATACACTCACATAGTTGCCAGTGGTGAGATCAGAACTCCTGCCTATCTACAGATCACTATTACAGTACCACACAGTTACAAGACACGCCACACAGATTACACATTTCAAGGTAGTCAGAAAGCCTTTCTAAGAGTGAGTAAAACAACAGGGATACTGACAATTAAGATGTACATAGCTGTAAACCTGTGTGTTTAAAGTAGGAGTCCATTACAACCTGTATGCACAAAAATGGCACACCATCTGCAGGTAAGACATAGGTAGGCCTGAGAGATATAGTTGTAGCACAACAAGCCCTGAACTGGAGTATGCCCATCTGTGGAATGGACAACTACTATCACTATACATGGTTACAGTGGTCATGCTCATACACATAGAATCACAGGACTTGTTTGGATGCATTGACTCCAATTACACAAGGTGACAGTGGGCATGCTCATACACTTAGTAGCACACGGCCGTTTGGGATGAAGTATGACTACAAGTACACAAGGTTATACTGGGCATGCGCATACACTTAGAAACAAAGGGCTTGTTCGGATGAACTGACTCAAATTACACAAGGTGGCAGTGGGTACGCTCACATACACTCAGTAGTACAGGGCTGTTTGGGATGCACTCCATATCTAACCATGGAAGGCCACAGTCTGCATGCTCATACACTTACATGTACAGAACATGTTGTAATGGACCCCTATTGTAAACACACAGGTTTACAGGTATGTAAATCTTAACTGTCAATATATATGCACATCATACAGGTTTATTACCAGATACCTGTATGTGGCCCATAAATTATATATCTGTGTCTGTGCTGTGTAATACACATGCATATATGTACATGAAGTGCTGACATATACATGTGAAGTATACACAATCATGCATGTGTGGAAGTGACAGACAATAGGTTAACTGGGACACACAGGTGGATGTTAACTACAGCATGTGTCACACACATTGCTGCCCTGAAAGGCATGCATTGATAGCAGGTTGTGGACAGTGGCATTATACTTGGAAGAGTGGCATGTGCAAGCATAATATGTGATCCCCATTGTCTAATGGTACTGAGGTGCAGGTGTCAAGATGACCTCTCCTGGCTGTGTTAGTAGTTGTCATTATTAGTAGGACTGCTACACTAAGTATATCTGACATTGGTCATATACACAACTTCTGCTGGTGTCCATCACCTTAGAAGTAGCATTTGATACCAAGCACATTACTGCCACTTGCAGTGATGTTATTGTACAAATGGCAACTACTTGACCAAAACAATGAGCCAATGTCCTGCTGTAATTATGAGGTTGTCCAGTGTCTGTCATTCCAGGCTGTCATGACTGAAAGACAAACTTTTGTCACAGAGCACATGCATTCATGAGCCAAAGGAGTGTGGATAATACCTAGTTCGCATTTACCCTTATAGTGGCATTCCAAGGCAAAAGTCCTAAACACAGAAGTAACACCCTGACACCTACAAGACAATTGCATTGGATGCTTATGCTAACAAGTGCTAGATGTGTGGCTTTCTTAATCCATTTGCTCAGTGTAGAATCTACAATGGGGATTACTGACATCTGTGCAGTGCGGAACACCTGGCTGAAGGCTGTGTAGTGCACAATTGCATTACCACCATATAACTCAGATCCAGACATGTGGGCCATAACACTGGTATGGACCATTCCAGCTGGTGGTGTCCACATATTCATAAAGGCTACTCACAAGTAAAGACCACTACTCCGCGACATAAGTCATCACAGATGAGTCAGGTCCAGGTGACCATGGCAAAAGCTGCATTCTAGGGTGTACCTCATACATCCACCACCATGTCCTCTGGCTACCAACACACATCCATACATGTGGTATGACATAGTATGGTAGAACACCAAATAACCTTTGATTGGTGGACTGTATCTAGCCCTACATCAACTGTGCAAAGTACCTATTTCCTGCTACAGTTGCATAATGTGTTATGCAATGCAATTATACCACTGTTTGTAACCAGGTCACTTGTACACATACCAGGGTCCCTCAGATGTTGTCAGAATTAACACAGTCGACTGTTGCTGTACACCAGTAAACAACCCCCTCATGGTTGGATATGACCTAAATGTACCTGCCCTGGATATGTACATCCCACACTCATACAACATAAATGAAAATACCATAGCTGTTGCTGTCCTTTCTACATACAGGTGTCTACATTCATTACACACATGCACATGGCAGATAGGTCCATGGCTGCTGAATGATAACAGTACATAAGGTTTGATATCTATGTTGACAGAGGTAATATTCCCTCTACTGGTCACCCATGATGCCTATCATATCATACAACAATCCATGTGGCATGTATGTCATTAGACATGTCCACCTAATGCAATGCCTACAAACATACCCAAATTACAGGATCATAGGACCTACACACATGACCTGTATTGGCAGATGCAGGGAAATGCAGCTATGCTCTGTATGTTCCTGAGTAGTGACAGGTGATATGTCCATGACATGTACAGCCATGTGTGCCCACAGCTTCTACATATACCCCATGTCAACAATTGCAAGCCATGCATGCTGTGTTCTGTCTGGACATTAACCTTATTACCACAATAGCCAGAACGTGCTGTTGTGAGACTTTTATAAGCCATAGACCTCGCACATGCTTGAATGAGTGTAATGCCTAGCTCAAACAGAGTACATTGCTGGCACTCTTCCAGTAATCATGAGGTGTGTGTATGGCATATATGAAGTGCTCACTGTTGACCATTACCGTTTCCTGGCTTCACCGTGGAACTGTCAAGTAACTGTTTGCCGGATCATGACATGGAATATTGCTGTGTGTGTGTCTTGCTGATATGTGCTGTTGGCATGAATGTTCACTTGGCTACTCAGTGAAGGTGGTTGTGTGTTCAACCAGTACATGAATACAACATCCATTATGGTGTACTGCTCAGCTAGGTTTCACATATAGTGTGGGGAAGGTGTGGAATGTATCCTCTTGACCTGCTAGTCCACTTACTGATGGAGACTGCATATGTGTACATGTATTGATGTGTGTTTAGATTCCATGTGTGTGCAGTGTCTGATGTTTGAAGGTGACTGTTGTCTTAATACATCATGCTGTTGCAATGTAGACTCAACATTGCCAACTGTATACAGTGATAGGCTCAAAGTACAGTAAGCTGTACTTTAGGTGTGGACAGATGTTTGGACATGACTACTAAGTCGTGGGGCTACTTTGCAGATGAATGATTACGGAGGACAGCTCACAGGTGTGTTACAACCATTGCTAGAATAACCTGTGTAACTGCTAAGCTATGGTTCTGTTAACAGTAACACCTCCCCTGTGCATATATTGTGCATATATTAGCACAGGTGTCAAAGGAAAGAGTCAGTATGCTTTGTAGTGCATGCAATACTGCTGTAACTCTGCAATACCTGTCATGAGATAGGCAGGTGTTTGATTCACAGTACTGGCACATGTGGGAGTGTGTTTGTCCATATATGTCACGTATGGTGGGGAATACATCCCAAACGTTTTTCACTCTACTGAGCACTGTGGTAGATATCAGTACAGAGTGAAGTGTAGAAAGAAAGGCATAGGCAGGTGGTTGTATCTCACACATGTCAAGTGTCTGTATGTTTGTGATATTGGTGTATATCTTTGTGAATGCCACAGTGTGTGTGTGTGTGTGTGTGTGTGTGTGTGTGTGTGTGTGTGTGTGTGTGTGTGTGTGTGTATGACTGTCCGGTCCCTGGTGTGAGGCTGTATTTTACCATAGTGAAATGTTAAGGCCCCCTCCCCCATCCACTCAATGCAATCTAGTATCCCTGTTGAAGTCATCAACCTTAGAAGGGCATTCTAACCGCCTGTAAACATGTACACCCTGGGGTGAGGCTTGTTGTTACATAGCTGACTGATGAACTCCCCACCCCACATTCACTCACTGCAATCTAGTATCCCTATTGATGTCCTCAATCTTAGGCCATTCCGACTACCTGTACATGTGTAATCTCTGTGGCACATCTTGTAATTGTGTAGTACTATGATTTGCAAATAGGCAGGGGTTCTCATCCCAACACTGGTAACTGTGTGCGTGTGTGTGTGTGTTACTGTCTGTGAATCCCTGAGTGTGTGGATGTATTACTGTGTCTGTGAATCCCTGAGTGTGTGGGTGTGTTACTGTGTCTGTGAATCCTTGAATGTGTAGGTGTGTCTGTGTTTGCATCCTGTCATGAAATTGGGTATTACTGCTTCCCAATGAGAAGCCACTTCTTCCACTGGATTTTACCCTTGTCATCTGCTATACCATTCATTTACCTCCTTCCCACTCCAGGTAACTATACCTGTGATGTCACTCGCTATGGATGTGATGGCTCTGAACACAGTAGCTTACTACACAGCTATCATGCTCTTGTATCATTAGATCAGTAAACATAATTGAAACTTGGGAGATTAAAACTGCGATGTGGAAGCTACAAATTGCATGCAGGTATTGTCATACAGACCTATGAGTAGTCATCATTTACATATGGGAACTAACCGCAAACACTGACATCCCCCAGCACATGCAATTACACCTGAAATAGGAAGGCAGAACATCAAGATCAAAATGCAGTTACTGTTACACATGATACATACTGTCAAACATATCAAATGCATTCTAAAGCTGTAATACATGGTATGTCTGTTGCCTGTCAAACACTATTCAACAATAGTAATCTACAATTGTCTTCCTAGTATGTTCACCCTATGCATCAGACCATATGAGCATGTCCCTGCACCGATGTTGTGGATGACAGGGATGCAGCACAGGCATCATCATATGCACAGGGTGATAATGTTTGCCAGAGGCCTAGGCTGCACCATTGGATGATATCATGTGAGTGGG
Source organism: Protopterus annectens (assembly GCF_019279795.1). Classification (NCBI taxonomy): domain Eukaryota; kingdom Metazoa; phylum Chordata; order Ceratodontiformes; family Protopteridae; genus Protopterus; species Protopterus annectens. Next base: position 1,938,942,726 of record NC_056726.1, read on the forward strand.
TTAGGGCCTTTGATATCATTGGGCATGTGTGGATGTTATGCGTGCCTGTATTGAGGTGCCCTACATTTGTTTCTGGTGTGTGTGTATGTATGCATGCAGACAGGTCTGGCATGTGGCTGGCTTACACTGGGGTATTATTGACAGCTGCAGACTGTACAGGGCAGGTTTCACAGTTCAGGGTGTCCGGCCACGGCTATGTGACCTGTGCTTGCCAGGGGTTGCATGGGCACTACCAGGCAAAGGACCAGATTGGATACTGTCTGATGACACATGTCCACTGGAAGTGTATCCCTGTTGGGACCATCCAGGACCATGTGCACGTGGCCTGCTGTGTCCTGGTGTGGACAGTACAACACCAGCTGCACTGCTGCTGCTACCGCCACTATGGGAGCGGGCATGTGAAGTAGCATGTTTATGTAGATCTTCAACAGGTGATGTAGCTGACCTATGTCCACGTGCCCGACACCTCACTTCCTCCAGATGTTCCAGCACAAACATTCCATGCTTGAGGATTGACATGCCATGGTCAAGGACTCCTACCATGTCACCCAATTGTCTACCAAGACATCTGCAAGATGATGGTGAGCATTTGCAATTGCCTGGATGTTGTATGTTAAAGAATGGACAGCAGCCCTCTGAAGCCTCAGACCTTCTCTGTTGTGCCATTCAGCATGTGCCTGTGCTTCCATTACAGCCTGAAACATGCATCTGGTGACACCAGCTGATATGCTTTGTCTTGCAGGGGTATGTTGGCCAGTGGTCCTCCTATGAGCAGCACTGGGCACATGCCTGTGTGAGGCATCACCAGTCAGTTGGCTGGGATGCTGATGTGCAGACACACCTTCCATAGTCTCCACACTTTCCTGTTCCATGCTACCATTTGCCAACTGTCCTTCCTCTATGGCCACTGGTGATGGGGTATGTGTAGGCATGAGAACTGTGTGCGGGGATGAGGGGGATACAGGTGGAATGGCAACCAATGGCACAGATTCAACCCCTGACAACCCTGCCTGTGCCTCAATCATACTTTCATCATCACTGCTAAAGTCTGTGGGGACACTAACATCAGGTGGACTGCAGGACGGGCAACGCATCTACATCAACACCTGTGAGGGCCAGACAAGAACTGTACACGACAAATTATACAGCACAGCACAAAGACAGACACACACACAGACAGATAGACACAAAGACAGACACACAGACAGGCACATGCTATGGCACCCAATGGCAATGCAACATGCATGTGATATGGCAGATGGCATTCAGCTTAGACAATTATAGTGGTAGTTATCATACATCCCTGAGTTGCACACAACAGCATGCATGTGTTAAAGCAGAAGGCATGTATCTTACACATTTATAGTAATAATTAGCATACATCCCTGTGTTGCACCATTTGTGTTAGTAGCTTATGCCCCATACCTGCAACACAATGCATGCACTATGCACAGTTGCACCGCACTGCCATGTTTTGTTCAACATACCCCACATGTTAACAGACCATTGCTGACCTTTGTACATCTTCCACTGATGCTTTGTGTTGGCCACTGCCCTTATGTGTGAGGAGTACATGTGCAGAAGGATATGTCGAGTGAATACTATGTTTGCCTGAGCCCTAGCATGCATATCTCCCCCAAAGCAGTGCATGTCTGTTCAATATTATTCTGCCTACCCCTGAGCTGAGTCTACAGACAATGTGCATGTGGCTGTACACACATTTTTGACATGGCTGTCCCTACTTTGCAATGGTGCCACAGACCAGCACAGGTTAACAATACACCAGCCTGATGTGTGGCATATGACCTTGCCAATCACATGTAGTATGACATGTCTTCTGCTGACGTCCTGAAGGACACGCATACATGTGTAACACAATAGTGTCCTTTCAAATATACAGTAAGGTAATGGTGTCCCAATGCAGGGACGTGTTATACTAACATGGACCTTCAGCTGACACAGTGTTGTCAGTCCACCCTACAAATATGCAGTGATATGCTGCACATTGAACTGATGTGCATAGCCATTGCAGGGCATCATGTGGCTTCACTATTGCTATACAGTGTGAGTTACAGACACAATTCATAGCCATGACTGTGTTCAGATACAATACATATCTAATGTGGAATGTGACCCACGTCACTGAGGTGTATGCACACTAAACCCTAATGTGGAATGTGTGACACAGGTCACTGTAGGGTATACAGATGACACCCCTGCATATCTGCAATCAAATTACTGATGCCTGGCAACTATGCCCAGACATGGCTAATGTAGCAGTACTCCATGTCCAACATGCCATCTGTGTACCTCACACACATGAGGAGCAAGCATGACAGTGATGTCTGACACCAGCAAGGTGAATGTACGGTATCCGTGGCCTGCTGTGGTTCTATGTTTATGTTGTGCAACACATGTATGTATTTGGATACTGTATAGGTGAATGCTTTCATGTCGTGACACACTCAAGATGTTCAAGACATGTTATGTGGTGGTTTTGATGTCATGCCTACACAAGCTGTGCATAGGCCTGTATGATGTTTAGTGTTTCACATCTGCAATATCACCATTACACAAAGGCCATAGTTGTATTGTGTCGAGCCAATGTACAACAGGGTGTACACACATGTACATCACTTCTACTGTGTGTGTTGCTTCATGTCTCTGCCCATCCTCCATGGCCATGTGTACACATGTTTTGTCCAATGGTTGTGATAGGCATCTATGTCACATGTCAGTGTTATCCCATATGACATACACCCATAAATGTCATATGCTCCACTGAGGACAGGGTTATGCAGACAAAGGGTGGTATGTCTGGTATGTGAGATATGTTTTGCAGGATAGTTGAGCAGTATTGCAGTCAGCCCACTACATGTCATGGACAGATAACACATGACATTGTATGTCATTCATATCAAGGATATAATAAACAGGCTGGTGTCACTGCAAAATACCAGAGGTACCTAAATAGGAGTGTCACAGCAGTAAGACCATTATCCACACCTGTGTGATAGCTACCTGACTGGTGTGGTGAAGTAACTATCAAAGGAAAGACTACTGAGTGCAGGTGTTGGTACATGAGGAGTCTTCCCAGTTCATAATGGAATAGTTGAGAGTAGCCATTATTATGGTTTTCTGTCTCAAACTTAATATTTCCCATTACAGCACAATATGACAGTTGGGAATTCTGAGGCATGGTGGGTGATCTGTCACAAGGTGCAATTTGGATTCCACTTTGGCACAAAGGTAGTTGCTTAGCATAATGCATCTGAAGTTATGCAAGTGCACCTAGCGTGGGGGTGTACATATCCTTCAGGAATATGGACTCACCTGTGGCCCGTGTGTTCCAATAAAGGATAATGGGCAAGAGGTGAGGTATGTGTTATAACATGGTCATGCAGGTGTGCTCTCTGGAGCATTGGACCATATCTCAGTCACTGTACAGATATGTTCTCCATGTTAAGGATTGACATAAGTGAGTCCATACTGAGTTTCTGAAATGTATCATTGAGTAGTGAGACCCGCAGTTTGTTGCTTGGCTATCCCTGTTACAGCAGTGGACTTTCACTTGAACTTTGCATGATGAAGGCTTTATAGGGGAAGCATGAGCCCTAGCCAGTATCCAGATTCCCAGGGGTGACAGGTGCAGGCCCTGCCTGACAAAGCATCATGGTCTGTCAACCATGTTTTCCCAGACAGAGAGATACCGGATACCATTTGAATTGTACCAGTACATTAGAAAATTGTGGAATACAATCTATTTGTCCCTGTACTGTAGTATCATTCTGGCCAATGGCAGAATGCTACCCAGGCCTTGGGACATACCTGCATGGGCTACAAGACCTGACAGTTCCTACATGTGTGTTTCCATGCAGTACAGGATACTGCATCACAGGTCCTGCACAACAACATGCAATATGCAAGGGCCATGTGTATAGTTCAAAAGGTGGTTTGAGTGTATGGGTATGTGGCTAATCATGGCAGACAGGCAGCTGACAGTATGTTTGCCCTTGTATAGCCTGGTGTGTAACATAGTGCTAGAGTTCGTATTCACAAATGAGTACTGTTGAGCATGTTTCTGTCCACGTGTTCTGAGGTGTGGCACAATTATGCAAACTATGTCATACAGTTTGTGTATTTTGTTGTCTGTTTATTCCAGCTTGGGAGGTCACTTGCTTGGCCAGATACTTAGAAGCCTCTGTGAATGTGTGTGATTTCTGGTAGTATGTGTGGGTGTCCTTATGGTGTTCTGGTAAGGGTATGTGCTGGTTGTGATTATGAGATGCATGTGTTAACCTACACCTCATGATTGTCCAGTCCAGTCATGGCTGTAGACTGGACTGCCTTCCAGCTTACCCCTGTAGCTGCATCCCAGACAATGTGTGGGGTGTGGTGTTAGGTGGGTTTGGCAGTGTACATGGCATAAAGATTACATTCCCCCAGGATGGCCACATACACAAAGCTGACATTAGTAAACACCAGTAGCTGACTAGTGGACATGCCTGTATGAGCATTCAGTACTACAAGTACCAAGTACTGTATTTAGTTTATGCATTGCTTATGAAGATGTTTTAAACAGTGATGCTCACAAGTAATTATTTGTGTTATGGACGTGACAACACTGGCTATTGCAGAAACATAGTAGCTACCTTTAGCAGCAATCCTCCTCTGAGGAGCACATCACATCCTGATAGTTGATTACAGATGATGCAAGGTCTGCAGGTCTGTTTCCTTTTCTGTGTATATACTCACATATCCACCAGAACCATGAGCTCTGTTGGGCACAGACACTCACTCCCCAAACAGACTCATGTATCGATAGACTCTGCTGCCACTATCAACATGATCAGGATATAATCAGATAGTGTAAGCCATCACCTATGAAGCAGCTATTAAACATGGGCAGCAGTCTCCTACACTTTACACTCCTACTGCAGATGTTACACTGGAGTTAAAGATGATATGCAACCTGTTTCATTACTTGTACTGTGCACTACCTTACATACAGTATTTGCAAGCAGCTGTTAGGCTGGCAATGAGAGGTTACGCTACACAAAACTGAAAGTTCAACCAGTGTGTCTCTACTCTCAGTTTCCACTCTATGTAGGTGAGCACATAGCCATTTGGCCCAGCCCTGTAACAAGGGTCGCTACACATTTGCATAACATGTACACATGCACAGCTGTTATTTCTTGCAAACTATACTAGAGAGGTGGATATTACATGTGTTATGTGCATGGATAGTTACCTAGCTCTTCCAATTATCTTTGCTATCATACTGCTAAACTGTCAGATGAATACAAGTCATATGTATCCTGTTATTGAGTATTGTAATTGCCAATAGACATAACTAATGTTTGCATAATATAACAGAAATGCTATGTAAAATGGAATACAGATCTGCCTAAAATACTGTACATTACACAGTTATTGGTACAATATCCCACAATGTAAACCATATTTGCACAGTAAACCCACCTTTGACATGTTCATCTTACTTATACACCCATACATATGTCTACTGTTACAATATATCGACATATACTATCTCCTGTTATACCACATACTTGTTGGACCAACCCTGACACTGACAGTGGCTGGAAGAGAACTGGTGAGTTCCAAGCCCATATATATCATCCATTGTGGTGTATGCGGAGTTTGCCTTGTGACCTACAGCAGTACACACATAGAATACTACAAGCGTTACTACTGCTCAACAATACATCGCTACAAGATAGCTATTTCCACTATATGCATTGATTACACTGTAATTCTTACAGAACAGGTACTATATACACAGACATACTAAATGTTATACATACCTTCTTAGTAATTGGAGGTGTTATTGACTGGTATGTTACTCATTTTCAGTTTGTGTTTCAGTATTTTGTACTGTTCTACAGGTAGATACAGATAGTTTGAATGTGTGACAGGGCATTCTTTTATAGTTAGAGATCGCTAACATGTGCTATCCTGATAACCAATTTGTGTTCCTAAGTAGTTAATTACATGCACATCAGCTGTGCAGCTACTGCGTTAGCCAATACCATGGCAATAGTGGAGTATAATTGTGTACTCCACTTGGACGTTGACCCTTTGCCTTACTTGTGAGGAAGACAGCCTCTAAGTGTTGTTTGAAATCTATTGCAACAGCTGTATGGAGGCAGACACTAATACATTGTGTGTAATGCCTAGAGGATTTGGTCTAAATGTGAGTACTGCTGTTATATTTCTGAACATTGCTACTTGTGCAGGGTTTGTCTGTACCTAATACTTCTGCATATGTTTCAGTCTGGCCAGGATGTTTGACCAGCTCAAGGCTGCATGACTATGCACATAATGTTAGGAGGTTTACAGTGTGCTTACCAGACATCTATAGTTTGGTGTTAATGTATATCATACTGTGCTGATAACCAGTAATCGGTAACACTTCCTGGTGTAATTACTTTTCAACCCCCAGAAATGGGATTAGTTCAAAAAAATCCTGTAACATCAGCAGCTGTTCCATTGTATAACAGCAACTATTTCACATAGGGCCATGTTAGTGTGTCTGTGTCCAGGTATGTTAAGGTTTCAGCAGATGTCGTACATTGGGTGAATAATTGGTTATGGTATGACAGTATGTATTGTTGTAATTAGTTTAGGTGTAGGGGAGATGTTCGTGGGTGTACATAGCAGATGCAGGTGTGTAGGAACCACTTTTATATATCTTCTATGTGTGTGTGGGAGTTCTTTCCCTATGTGAACACCTATCCCTTAGTGGACTAATACTATGGTAATTGCAGGCTGATTCATTAAGGCACTGTTAAATGCTTCCTGTATAGCATGCAGGTACTGTTAGTCCTTAAATCCTTTTGGCAATACATCGGAATGTAATAAAGTTTTGCTAAATGAAAGCTGTCTGTGTATTTCTGTCATGGATTTTTGCAGTCATTGTAGTTGTGTTGGTGACTGTGTCCATAGAACATATTTGTAATAGTGTATTGGCATATTCTCTTCATATGTTATGTTCATATTGTTTTGGGGGGGGCAGAATGTGTGATTGCTATGGTCCATGTTATACTCAGATATGAACACTTCAGATGATGTATACACATATGTATGTACGTATGTGTGTGTATGTATATATATCTATATATATATATATATATATATATATATATATATATATATATATGTATATATATACATATATCAGTAAAAAGTGAACAACTGATACTCAAAATACGCCGGCTGACTGGAAAGACAGCAATAAAGGTTCCGCAGCTCCTCTGATGTCCACCACAAAGCTTTTAATAAATAAAAGGCAACACTGCACAATAGGTCCACAATAAACACACACGAAACATAAAAAGATTAGTGTTAAGCGCTTTCATCTGCCGTTTGCAGACTTCATCAGAACACTGCTTACAAAGTAGATCTTGATATTTAAACTGAATTTTGGCGCCAAATACAGTTTAAATATCAAGATCTACTTTGTAAGCAGTGTTCTGATGAAGTCTGCAAACGGCAGATGAAAGCTTAACACTGATCTTATGTTTCGTGTGTGTTTATTGTGACCTATTGTGCAGTGTTGCTTTTATTTATTAAAAGCTTTGTGGTGACATCAGAGGAGCTATGAACCTTTATTGTCAGTCAGTCAAATGTATTTTGAGTATATATATATATATATATATATATATATATATATATATATATATATATATATATGTATATATATATATATATATATATATATATATATATATATATATATATATATATATATATATATATATATATATATATATATATATATGTGTGTGTGTGTGTGTGTACATATGTATATGTATATAGATATAGATATATAATATATATTATTGCATATGTTTATCTGTACCTCCATAGATGTGTAGATGTTTTTAACCTATCTATATATCTACATATATATGTATATGTCTATATATTGACATCTATCTATGTATCTCTCTCTTTCTCTCTCTCTCTCTCTCTCTATATATATATATATATATATATATATAGAGAGAGAGAGAGAGCATACACCTTTCATTGGGTACATGGCGGTTTGTCCTATTTCCACACAATCCTCCCTTTTGTGTTTTAACCTGTCTGAATACACAACTGGCACAAGTAAATCTCACGTAGCTTAGTGGTAGATTACTCTGAGGATGGTGTACATGGTTGCGTGTTCAAATCCTGGAAAGGGTTATTATTTTACATCTCAGAGTAGACACTGGTAGGGAAAGTGTGAATAACGCACATTTAAGTGGTTGTAAGCAGGTTTGCCTGTGGACTGAGCGAAGTTAAGCAAAGGTTAAACCTGTGAAGCTCTTATCCATTTAACCGTGTTTAAGCACCGCTTACTGTCACGCAAACCTACGCAAACCCGCTTACAACTGCTTAAAAGTGCTTTAATCCACCTGCATCCAACAGCCCTTATTCTAGCCCTCAAAATAAATTAACAGCCCTTGAACCTGGGACCATGAACACCACAGTCACTGACATTACCACTAAGGCATCTGAGATATGTATAAATGTTATGGTGTTTAGAATATACATTTTACTACAGGCATTCCTAACTACTGAAAACAAATGTGACAGTCAGTTTGTATGCATATGTATGATACATGTTAATGTTTATATGTTTGTGGAATTAGGTGTTGCAATGTGACATGACAGGGTGTATTACGGATGAGAATTGTTCTTGTTTTGTGTCCTTTTTATATTGTCCTCATACTCCATGCATACCACTCCAGTTCACTTATTGAACATCCAACCCAGGCTCTCCTTGATGCATGATTTCATTACCCATCATTCCTCCCCCACCACAATCTCCACATACACAACAACCATCCCTTTTATGATGAATTAGGTTAATATTAATAGTTATAATCCCAGAGCTGCATGTGTTTTGTGTACACTTCAATTCCTTTGGATTGCTTTTGTGTCATGAAGTGTGTTCATAGATATTTATATATATGGCTATAGATGTAACTGTATATAATATATATATATATATATATATATATTCATATATATATATCTATATATATATATATATATATATTTATCTATGTGCAGACGTCACTGACGTGTATATATATATATATATATATATATATATATATATATATATATCTTTAGTATTAATTTGTAACAGTTATACATATGCAAACTTGTATATGTTGAGTCACAAACTACAGTACATTACAATGTACTGTACATATGTACACAAATAACTGTCCCATTTGTGGTCAGTACTGTGGAATGCCTATAGTATAAGGTGTAGTCTAAAGACAATGAAACATGTATACAGCTCAGATGGTTTAGTGGTAAGTTCCCATGAATATAGTTTGCAGGGTCCAGGGTTCAACACCTGCAATGCTTTGAAAATGTTTTTTACTCCAGACTAAAGCTCATTTAAGCAGTTGTAAGCGTGTTTAAAAGTGCTTGTGTGACATTAAAGCAGCAGTTAAACAGTTAAACAAACTTTAAAATGTATAACCTGTGCGCGCAAACATGGCCACATCTGCTAACTACTCAGGATATATACATTTCAGTGAAGTAATATGTGCTTACATGACATTACATTCTCTGTTGACTTTACTCTCCAGCACACATGGGTTTATATGGGTGTTTCAAATGTTTATTATACTGAAAAATATTACCTATTTATGCAAGCTGTGGTTAAGGTATAATTTTTAACATTATAAACATCTCTGACTTTATTGGGATTTGAACCTCGAATGCACAGATACTATGCAAATGTTGTAACTATTACACTATTGACATTAACGTTGCTTCCGTCTACTTCCTATTTAGATGATTTCTATGTGTAAGCTAGGCTAAGCAAAGGGCGGAGGCACCCAAACCCACTGAGCTTCACTTACTCTTAAAATAAAAGCATATAACAAATGAAATGAGAGACTTTAAATTACATTCCTAACTACATTAGGCATAGCCCCTCATTGACACACTTCAAGGGAAACCTTGATGTGTGAATGGGTAACAGAATATACACCCCTGCGATCATGTGTCCCAGAACCATACAGGCAGGGGGTGGGGGAGCCCCTCCAGTTTTATAGCTGCAAGACCTGTTGGGGAAATTGAATGGTGTTGTTTTTTCACATTAACATGTCCTCTTTAGATCATTAAGTGCCCCTATCACCCTCCAACTCCCCAGTCTTCAACAGCTTCCAGCAACTCTGCCTGGAATCACTTCATTGGCTATGCTTGACAGAGGCTCATGTACTTCATCAATGGTGCAGAGAAAGCCAGCACACTGTAGCTATGCTTCTAATTGCCCTTGGGCAGATAGCCTACTACCTATCTGTGAACCTCTAAAGTGCAGGCCATCACAGCAATAATATGTGAATAAACAGAGCTTTCAGATCACAATATACAGTGAAAAATCACCACGTAGTCAGAAAACAGTTAAGTGCAGCAAGGACATACAAAACACTGAAACTTAATCACTCCAAAAGCCTATCTTGGAAGCTAGAAGACTGGTATAAGTTTAAGGCTTTCTATTGCTTACCAGTAGGTTACCTACAGGAAAGATGAGAAACAAGCACAGATGGGAAACATGGATGCAACAATACCATACCGGCTTATGTGTCAACCTTAGTTTGGAATATTGGCCAAGGCTATTGGCGCCCCCATGGTGCCTTTTTTAGGAAAGTCTCAAAGGTGAATCCCACTTCCGTAAACAGCACAATAGCAGAATCAATGAGCGTTATGCTACTCAACACCAGGGGTTGTGATCACAACATGCACGCACTCACAACACTCCGCAGTATGGACAACGTCAACATCTATGCAGTAACTGAGACCTGTTTTAAGGCTCCTGAGAGCACACCAGCACTACCAGACTACAACCCATACCACACATTTCGGCCACAGAACATGGACTGACACAGACATGGAGGGGGTGTATCCATATTCATCAGGGATGCCTACACCTCCAGGTTAGTGGGGCAGCATGATACCTCTGAGATCATCCATGTACAGCTAACATCAGCTACAACTGCAATGCAAACTGTGGCCTGCTACAGATCATCCTCCATGACCCTGGACCACCACTCCACCTACCTGGATATAGTGTAAAACATGACAGTCCTACTACACACCCTGGTATTGGTTGATGTCAACTACCCTACCATTAACTGGGAAACTTACTCAAGTACTCACTTCCAGGCCCAATGCTTCCTGGCATTTATCACCTCATATGCCCTTTATCAGATGGTAAACATACTAGAAGTGGTAATCAACATGGCCGACAGGTTCACCACAGCAGAGGTAAACCTGTCACTGGTTAGATCTGACCATGAACTATTCACTGTTTCCACACCCAACCATTTCCCCCACCCACGGAAACCACAGTGTATACCTTTCCTACAGCTAAATTCACACTACTAGAGACAGGGGTGGGGGGTTTTGCAGCCACCATGCTAAGGAAAAACACTGCTCAATATACAGACAGATTTACAAATGCACTCTATAAGCACCTACAAGAATGTATGAATCATGCCATCACTGGTAAACAAAGACTGACTCCTCCTAGAGAAGGACACCAGTCTGGTGGACCTTTGCAATAAACAAGCTATACAACAGAAGTAGGACAGCAGTCCAGAAAAACAGCAAATCCCAAGAAGGGCAGACATCCGTGACCAGTATTAGTAAGAAATGTAGGTCCCTCATGAAATCATCCAAGGCTAACATCAATAGGAAAATAGGCAAGGATTTGAAAGATAACCACAAAGCCTTCTTTGGCTATCTCAAGGATCGAAGTGGTAACACACAGATTTGCACAGTGCCGGTACAATATAGCACAAAACATACTGACCCTACTGATATCGCCAATATCCTTGCAGATACATCTAGTGCACACTTCACCCCCTAAAGAGACCACAACAATACCCGAAAAGTACAGTATCCCAGACATCAGAGACATACAGGTGGAAATGGCCCTCTCTAACAGCAATACACAGCATCAATGAAGGCAGATGGTGTCCCAGACTGCATCTTGCAAACACTACAAGACAAACTGACCCCCCACCTAATTAAGCTTTTCAGCCTCAGCCTCTCCACAGGCTACATGCCCATACAATGGCACGTGGCAACTGTTATTCCACTCCACCAAGACGGAAACACAACTGACCATGGTAACTACCACCCTATAAGCCTGACTAGCCTGGTCTGCAAAGCTATGGAGTGCATCCTCATAGCACTCATTAACAAAGACATTGGTAACCTCCAAACACTTGACCTAACCCAGATCAGCTTGGTTGAGTGCAGTTCATGCCTACTGAACCTGTTTGACGTCTTACAGACAGTCACCAAGACGTTAGATGAGGGGAGAGGTAGTTCAAATATACTACGTGGACCTCATCAAGGCTTTTGACACCATTCCCCACTCAGGTATTATTGATAAACTCACCAGCCTGTACATACACCCGTACATCACAGGATGGGTTGCCAACGGGCTTACACACAGAATCCACATGGTATGACTAGCAGTCTCCAGGTCCAACTCTTAACCAGTCACAACTGGTGTCCCACAGGACTAAGTCCTGGGACCCCTACTGTTTGGCATATACTTCTCAGAGGTACAGGCAAACACAGGTGGACTATGGCAGACCATGTTTGGCAATGACTGCAAACTGGGAGCCATAATTGACAGTCCAGATGACACAGACATCCTTCAAAACGCCTCATGGAGACCGACATGGGGTGTCAAAGTCATGGCCTCAAGCTAAGTGCCACAAAATGCATGGTCATTCCATTGTGGAATATTAAGCACCCACATATTAATACATAAGTGGCAGTCAGTTTAATACAGACGAGGTAATAGGGTATCTGGGGACTAAGGTAGATAGAGATCTCTCCTTTGACAATCATATCTCCAAAGTAGTTAGAACATCCTTCTATGTAGGCCATCTGATTACTAAAGGGTTCGCATCTAGACATACTGAGGTTATAGTGCCCCTTTACTCATCACTCATCAGTCCCATCATAGAGTATAATTACCCATTTGGGATGTACCTTAGAAGACACATCCAACAGCTGAAAGGTCCATGAATGTACCTCACCAAGAGGATTACTGGCCTCAAACCTATATCCTATGCAGCAAGACTGAATAAACTCCTACTTTACTCAGTGGCATCTCGTTTACTCAGAGATGATCTATGCTGGCCAACAAAGCCATGTCGATTTCAGACTTAATGGATATGCTCCACCTATGGGAATCCATGTCACAGTGAGCCACATGCTGTAGTGAGCTGAGCCTTGCCACAACAATAACTGGAAGATGCTGGAGGGACTGATTCCTGTCACAGAAACTCCCCATACTTTGGAACAACATCCCTAATTAAACTATACAGAGCCCCTCACTAACACTCTTCAAGAAAAACCTTGAAGAGTGGATGTGGAACAGTAGATACACCCCAGAGATCCCACCATTGGCTCTGCTCCACAGAGGGACAGTTAATTAATCAATGGGGTGGCAAAAGCTGACACATTTTGGCTAGGCTTATGACTGCCCTCAGGCAGTTAGCTAAATACCTATGTATGAAACTATGAACCTATACATACAGTATCAGCATATGCTGATAGCTTAATTTACTGTTCAGGTGTTGACTTATCTTGTGCCAATAGCAGCTGTGTGTGCAATAGTTGAGGGCTACCTATATTGAATGCACACAGCAGACTGGCCATACATGACAATTTACAGGTAGTCTTGTAGTCTTGTGTGTGTGTCATCCATTTTTACTGTGTGTGCAGGTGGAGAAAAGTGTCAGTCCCTATGTGCCTACACTGTCAGTGTGTGTGCTATACGTTCCCTCCTTGCCAAGGCATGGGCATATTGGGCACGCCTCTGTCTGCCTACTGGGACTGGCTCAGGGTGTTCGTGGTCTGAGTACCTCTGTGCCTATGGGGCCACTGGCAATGGTGGTGGGCTGTGAAGGCCTTCACCATTCTGTCTCTGCTGGAGCTGTTTCCGCAGGATCATATTGTGTAGCATGGCACATACTATGAAGATGTGGGCACACATGCCTGGAGAGTACTGCAAGGCTCCACCAGATATGTCCATCAACGGAACCGTGAGTTAAGCATCCCAAACACACGCTCCATGATGATTCTGGTTTGTGCGTGTGCCTCATTATGGCATTCCTGCATGAGTGTGTGTGCATTTCTGATGGGAGTCATCATCCACGGTTCCAGTGCATAGCCAGCATCCCCCACCAGTTGGCCATATGGGATGTCCCCCCTAGCAAATACCTGATACAGCTGTGAGGCATGCCAGATGTAGGAGTCATGATAGCTTCCAGGGCTGCCAGCACACACATCCATGATAATGCTCTGGGCATTGCATACGACCTGGCAGTCGATGGGTGGGTATCCCTTGCAGTTTATGTAGTGCCTACCCTGCGCACCGGGTGGTGACTTGATTTGTATGTGAGTGCAGTCTATTGCACCCAGTACCTCTGGGTATTCTGCGACACGATGGTAGAGATGCATATTGCTGACCAACTCCTCCTACGTTCGGGGGAAGTACATGGCATCCAGGAACAGGTGAAGTACCCTGGATGCTGATGCCTGTGAGATCCCCATGATATCCCCAGCTGTCCTTTGAAAGGTACCTGTAGCTAATATTCTCAGGCTTACATATACCTTCATATCCACTGGGATGGGTTCCCCTCTGTTTGTTCTGGCTAAGAGGCATGGCCAGCACAGCCACAAGTTGATGTAGGGTGTCCCTGTCCACCCTATAATGCTCTACTATCCCAGATCATGCAGCCCCTGGTAGGTTACCCTGGGTCTGAACACTCTTCTCCTCCTCTGGTGCCTGAGGTGGTTATGTGCATCATCCTCCATACCACCTCCTGTCTCCAACACATGCTGGTGGATCAAAGCTATGGCAGCCCCTAACATGTACATACTAAAAGTTCCCCATCTGTATACACCAATGGTGCAGAGTGTATGGGAATACACAAGTGTGTGTGAGGTGCTTTCACACTTTATACTATATTGCTATGGATGCTGCTGATGTCATTGGGTGTGTATCAGCAATTCCAGCTGCAGGGTATCTTAATTATAGGTTATACAGTGAGTACTGCAAGTGCGGTGCCTTTAGTGTGGTGTTATGCTTGCCTGCCTTGATTAATCTATTGCCCTTTAATTCAGTTTTAAAACTGGATCCCCTCCCATTATCAGGCATGCATCCACCTGTCATCTTTCTTGTTTTGTACTTTCCCTACCCAGTCTTGTGTTTCAAAATGTGTCTTGTAGCTGATATACTGCAAATCTGCTTTGTTCTGCTTTGACACTTTACTGTTTTCTTTGCAGTATAGCCCCTCCCCTTTCCTTTTCTGCAGGGAGCTGCTTGCAGCCTTGTTAGCTGTTGTCAATGGCCCATTGTAGGTTCCTAGGTGTTAATTATTCATTTGTACTCCAATTTCCCTGCTGCAGCATGTCCTTATTTCTTTCCTATATCCTTCGTGTTTCAGCTCCAGTGCGTGCCGCGCAAACCTGTTTACCGGGTTTAAGCGCGTTTTCATCTCTGTTCACATGCATACTCGGTTACCTTGTGTACACTCAGCTAAGCAAAGCTATAGCCAGTTCAACACACCCCTATCCTGCAGCTTTGCTTAGCTACGGGCAAACCAGATTAGCAATGCTCCAATGTGCTTACAGCAAAGATGACACACCCCTCTCTTGATGTCATCTTTATCTCAAGGGCACACCTCAGTGTTATAACGCTACGCTGTGAGGTGCATCCTTACACCAGTGGGGAATCTGTGATTCACCATTACTCCTCTCATTTGCATGGTATTGCCTACTAATTTCTAGCTACCATGAATAACACTGTCGCAGCCCCTTAGCAACCATTGCGCCATGGTGTGGTGTTGCATGCCTGCCATTCACTGTTATGGGGAAATCATGATATGTGTTACATTGCAGTTTTATTCTATATTTTTCTATTTTCCTAGCGATCCCATTTGTGCGCCACTGCCCTGACTTCCACTTCACAATAGTGCGAATATAAATATTAAATGTTAATTTTATATTTTGTACATTTTTTTTATGCCAATGGCTATATATTTAGCCATTGGCATATATTAACAATATAATACATGTGTTTGGTTGACTGTCATGGCTCCGATTTTATATTTGCAAAAATGTAAACTGTTTTTTACGGTTTACATTTCTGCATGCTTACACTATGCCTACACCACTTCCTGGATCACTACATACCTTCATTTGCATGCTACACTGCTACACATGGGTTAATTAGCATACAGGGCCCAGGAGCTGTGCGGGCGTAGCATTCCCAGGTAGTGCACATGGGAACAGCTCTTACCTGGATCACTCGCCAGCCATGTTTGGTGTTGGAACGCTGATGCTATGCCTGCACCTGGCTCAAGCTTCATGAATCCCGGGGAATGACTTTACCACCTACTGAGTTTGTACAGAGTGTAGATAGAGGCTGCTGAACTACACACCTGCAGTACATACTGTTGATTGTTTGGTATCCTGTGGCCCAGTCTGTCTTCACTAATGTACAATTTGAAGGGCGTGGCCTGGATAGCAACAGTTGTGAACCTTTCAAGACTACTGTATTAGTGTAACTGTTTCACAGTTGCAGTTCTCTGTTTATATGGTTGTCATTGTCTGAACAGCTATATGACATAGCATATAGAACTGTAATAATACACAATTAAAGGTATCCCATTTCTGCAAACCTGTGTGCGGTGTCTTTCCTATGACCTTTCTATGGGTATATGTTGCAGATAAAGATTAACATTTGTATGGGTGGCCCATACAGTGTCCAGTTGTTCAGGTGTTAACTGTAGGCATATTGGCTGTTCCATACTGTGTGCACATTCTACATATGGATCATACTGTACCTATATATGCGTGTGTATGTGTATGTGTATGTGTGTGTGTGTGTGTGTGTGTGTGTGTCTGTGTGTATCTGCATATCTGTGTGTCTGTGTATCTGTATCCTGGGGATGTTGATGGCTTCCACATATTACATGTCCTATGGGAGGCAGACTGTACCTGGTAGTGTATTGCAGGGTGCACATGTTTGGCTGTGGGGGGGGGGTGCCTATTTGTACAAGACGTATAGTGTGTGGGGCCTCTCAACCCATTTACAGTGCATGTGGACATATGTGTATTTGTTAATCTGCCATTGCTATCTACAGATGTATGGTCAAAAAATATTCTAAGCTTGTTTCCTGCCTTTCCTGTAACTAGTCTAGTCCACCAGGACAGTTTGTAAGCTCCTGAGCCCCCTAAGCCTTTCTGTGTTTGGAGAGAGGCCTTCTAGTTTATCAGTGGAAGTGGTAAGCACTAGGTAGCCTATCTACCACAGGAGGAGAGGTTTCTGGCCCAGAAATTATAGTTTTTTGGCCGTTTGGGAACTTTTCCATCTCTTTCAACCTTCTGATTTAAAAGCTTTGTTTCTGCTTGTTTCCTGCCTTTCCTGTTACTAGTCTAGTCCAGGTACATATTTGCTGTATCCAGGACTCTTTGTTAGCTTCTGAGCCTCCCAATCCTTTCTGTGTTGGAGAGAGGCCTTCCAGGTTATCAGTGGGAGTGGTAAGCATTAGATAGCCTATCTACTACAAGAGGAGTGGTCCCTGGCTCAGAAATTGTAGCTATTGGCCATTTTGGGGAGTTTTCTTCCATCTCTTTCAACTTTCTGATTTGAAAGCCGCACTTAATGCTTGTTTCCCACCTTTCCTGTAACTAGCCTAGTCCAGATACAGAGTTGCTGTATCCAGGATTGTTGGTAAGCTTCTGAGCCCCCCAATCCTTTCTGCGTTGGAGGGAAGCCTTCTAGCTTATCAGTGGGAGTGGTAAGCACTAGATAGCCTATCTACCACAAGAGGAGTGGTTCTGGCCCAGAAATTGTAGTTTATTGGCCGTTTAGGCAGATTTTTCATCTCTCTCAACTTTCTGGTTTTAAAGCCCATGTTTGCGCTTGATCCCCACCTTTCCCATACCTAGTTTAGTCCAGGTACAAATTTGCTGTAGCCAGGACTGTTTGTAAGCATCTGAGCCCCCCAAGCCTTTGTGTTGGAGTGGAGCCTTCTAGCTTATCAGTGGGAGTGATAAGTACTAGGTAGCCTGTCTACCACAAGAGGAGTGGTTCTTGGCACAGGAATTGTAGTTTATCGATCATTTGGGAAGCTGTCCATCTCTTTCAACTTTATGGTTGAAAAGACCATATCTGCTCTTGTTTCCCATCGTTCCTTTAACTAATCTACTAGAAAGCATTAGAAAGCATTAAACTGATACAAGCCTTCTAGCTTAAAAGAGAGTCTTTGGAGTGATTAAGTATCAGTTTTCTGTATTTTCTTGCTGTACTTAACTATTTTTCACCTAAACGCTGATTTTCCAGCATTGATTGTCATTTAAAAGCTTGTTTTTTTCACATATTGTACTTATTTCACTGCCTGCACTTTTAAAAAGTCGTTTTTTGTTTAAATCATTTGTTTAACTGTTGTAGGCTACACACAAAAGTATGATAGCCTTTTCTGATCACTTGTAGTCATTTAAAGCTGTTTTAAGTGTACTTTTTTTTGTTTTTGCCTTATCTTAAAAAAAAAACAAAAACAAAACAAAAAAAAAATTCCTTGTTTCCCACCCTTCTAAGCTAGTATAGTCCAGTTTTCAGGCTAGTGCTGAATTCAGGGCTGTGTTACAAGTTTCTGAGTTGTCCATAACTTACTTGGATAGAGGGAAGTTTCTCTGTTCACCTGTGAGAGAGGGGAACTTTGAGCAGCCATCTGTCCCTGGAGGAATGGTTCCAGCCCAGAAGTTAGTAGTTTAAAAATCGCGTTTGCACGGTTTTGCGCACCGGGCAGCACCAGTTAGCTACAGTTAAATTATTCCTGGCTCCACTAAGTCTCCTCTTCTGTTTTTTCCTTGAAACTATTCTCTCAACCTAAGCACTCAAAAAGTAGCCTACAGTCCAGCACTTGCTCAGACCTAATAGCATACACTAATATACCCCGACACTTGATTGCCCAGCAGGGCAAGGCCCTTTATCCACCCCTCACTAACCAAGCAACTAAACAGCTCACCCTACTATTCAGGCATGACCAAAGGGCAACGTCTGGTATACTCTCCAGTCCTGTTGGTGAACCTGGCTATCCTGAGGCAATGTTACAACTGCCTCATGTAAACAGACAACACTCTCCTCCTACCACAAAACACTAACATATGTGAGAGATGCAATTATATAGCCAAACTGGAGGCTAAGGTCGTTCCACCCATGACTGGAACAGACAGTCATGAGGAGAAGGTTAACACTTGCACCACACCTCCAGCCTCACATAGACCTAATAAACCAGCACTGGCAAAAAATACACATAAATGCACTAAATCATACTCGGAAGCTCTACATAAAAACCTGCACCTCCCGTCACAAACTAGACAAGACATAAAACACAAAATCAAAGTGATGCACATTCACAGCCCTTAAGGCGAAATAACATACCTAACACATTAGTAATAGGTGACTCTATAGTCAGGCACACTGACGTCCCACTCACTAGGCTGGACAAGGAGAAGGTTACTGTTAGCTGCCTGTCGGGAGCCAGAATCCACCACATAACACAAGCACTCAGGTCACTCCAGAACAAGTACAAATATGACTCTGTTATTGTCCATGTTGGTGTAAATGACCTGAGATGTGCTTCCCTGGACTACATGAAAAGAGACATGGAAGAGCTCTCTGATCATGTAGCCCAGGTGGGTATGACCCCTGACCCTGAGTAGCATTTTGTTCTCACCAAGAATGATACTGCAATATAAAGAAAAAATGATTAATGTCAACAATTGTCTAAGCTTCTGGCATCATTCAAAGGGGATCCTGCATCTGTCAGCCTGGGATGACATGCTCGACAAGCTGCATTGCTTCGCAAGAGATGACTTGCACTTGTCACCCCTAGGCTTAAAATACTGGCCAAGATTCTTGCTGTCCCCATAGTGCCTTTGTTAGGCAAGGCTCAAAAGTCAAACCCACCTCCATAAACAGCACAAGTAAAAAAATGAGGGTTATGCTACTCAATGCCAGGAGTTTAAATCTCAAAATGCATGTGCTCGAAGCACTCCTCAGTATGGAGAACTTCAACATCTGTGCAGTAACTGAAACCTGGTTCAAGGCTCCAGAGAGCACTCCAGCACTACCAGGCTACAACTCATACCACACATTTTGGCCACAGAACACGGACTGAAACACAAAAGGAGGGGGTGTATCCATATTCATAAAGGATACCTACACCTCCAGGTTAGTGGTGCAGCATGATACCTCAGAGATCATCCATGTACAACGAACATCGGGTAAATCTGCAATGCAAATTGTGGCCACTACAGATCATTCTCCATGACCCAGGACCACCACTCAGCCTTTCTGGAGACACTGGAAAACATGAAGGTCCTAACGAACACCCTGATATTGGGTGATTTTAATTACCCTTCCATTAACTGGGAAAACTACTTGAGTACAAACTCCTAGGCTGAGCGCTTCCTGGAATTTATCAACTCAAATGCCCTGTATCAGCTGGTAAACTTCCCTACTAGAGGTGAAAACATATTGGACCTGGTCATCACCAACATGGGTGACAGGTGTTCCGCACCGGAGGTCAACCTGTCATTGGTTAGATCAGACCATAAACTAATTACTCTGGATGTCCACACCCCACCACCACCCCCAACCAAGGAAACCACAGTGAAAAACATTTCTAAAGCAAACTTCACTTTACTTAAGACAGAGGTGGTAAGTTTCACAGCCCCCACGCTAATGGATAACACTGCCCAAAATGCAGAATCCTTTACAAATGCGCTCTATGAGCACCTACAAGGGTGCATGGATTGTGCCATCCCTAGCAAAACCAAGACTCACTTCCCTAAGAGAAGGAAACCAGTCTCCGCCATATACAGGTTATACAATAACAGGAGGAAACTAGTTCAGAGAAAAAGCAAATCCCAGAAAGGAAAGACATCCCTGATCAGTATCAGTAAGAAACTAAGGTCCCTCATAAAATCATCCAAGGCTAACTTTGAAAGAAAAGTAGCCAAGGATTCGAAAGATAACCACAAAGCCTTCTTTAGCTATGTCAAGAATCTAAGTGGCAACTCACAGATATGCTCTGAGCTAGTGCAAAATAACACAAAATATACTGAACTTACTGATATTGCCAACATCCTGGCAGATAGATTTAGTGCGAACTTTACCCCCTCTCACCTCCAAAAGGGCCCACAACAATACCGGAAAAGTGTAGTGTCCTGGAAATCACAGATGCACAGGTGAAAACAGCCCTTTCAAAAGCTAAAAACACAGCATCAATGGGGCCAGATAGTGTCCCAGGACACAAACTACAGAACAAACTAACCCCCTCCTAAACACACTGTTCAACCTCAGCCTCTCCACAGACTACGTGCCCATAGAATGGCACACAGCAATGGTTATTCTGCTCCACAAAGGAGGGGCCACAACTGACCCTGGTAACTATAACCCCATAAGCCTGATTAGCCTGGTCTGCAAGGCTATGGAGCGTATCATCATGGAACTCATTAACAAAGACATTGGGAACCTATAAACACTTGACCCAATCCAGTTCGGCTTTGTTAAGGGCAGATCATGCCTACTAAACCTGGTTGACTTCTTTGAGATAGTCACCAAGGCCATAGACAAGGGAAAGGTGGTTCACACAGCCTACCTTGACCTCACCAAGGCATTTGACACCATTCCTCATTCAGGTATTATAGAAAAACTCACCAGCCTGAACATAAACCCCTATGTCACAAGATGGGTTGCCAACTGGTTTACAGACAGAACTCACGCGGTAAGAATAGCAGGCTCCAGGTCTGACTCAAAACCAGTCAGAAGTGGTGTTCCACAAGGCTCGGTCCTGGGACCCCTACTGTTCAGCATATACTTCTCAGAAATACAGGCAAACACAGGAGGACTATGGCTAGCTAAGTTTGCTGATGACTGCAAACTGGGAGCCATAATTGACTCTCCGGCTGACACGGACATCCTCCAAAAAGGCCTTACTGAGACGAACACCTGGTGTCAAAGTCATGGCCTCAAGCTAAATGCCAAAAAATGCATAGTCATCCCATTTGGGAAAAACAAAACACCCACGAATTACCACATAGGTGCCAGCACCCTTAATACAGAAGAGGTAATAAGAGATCTGAGGACCCAGGTAGAGAGTAATCTCTCCTTTGACAATCATTTTGCCAAAGTAGTTAGGAAATCCTTCTATGTGGCCCATCTAATTACTAAAGGGTTTGCATCTAGAAATAAAGAGGTTATAGTGCCCCTCTACTCGTCACTCATCAGACCCATCATAGAGTATAATGCCCCATTTGGGATGTACCTCACAAGACACTTCCAACAGTTGGAAAGACCATAAAAGTACCTCACCAAGAGGATTGCTGGCCTCAAACATATGTCCTATGCAGACCGACTGAAAAAAAACTCTGGCTGTACTCAGTGGCATATCGCTTATTCAGAGGTGATCTCTGCCTGTCTTACAAAGCCATATCCAACTCAGAACTGATGGACATGCTCCACCTAAAGAAATCCAAGTCACTGCGAGCCACGTGCTCTAGTGAGCTAAACCTCACCACAACAATAAATAGAACATGCTGGAGGGATAGAGTCCTGTCACAGAGACTCCCCATGCCTTGGAACAAAATTCCTATCAACATTAGGCAGAGCACCTTACTAACACTCTTCAAGAGAAACCTTGACAAGTGGATGGGTAACAGAAAATACACCCCTGGGATCACTTCATTGGCTCTGCTTTACAGAGGCTCAGTTAATCAATGGGGTGGCAAAAGCCAACACACTCTGGCTAGGCTTATAAATGCCCTTGGGCAGATAGCCTAGTGCCTACCTATGAACCTATATATACTTATATAGATATATATATCTGCTAACATATATATATATAACCATGTCCATATATACCTACATAGATAGATATCTGCATACACATATGTAACGTGTTGTGTATATGTAGACATATAGGTGTAGACACATATATGTGTTGATTTAGGCATATACATGTATATATGTGCATATATATTCATATATATGTATATAGTGATAGGAATATATATATATATATATATATATATATATATATATATATATATATATATATATATATATATATATATATATATATATATATATATATATATATAAAAATATATATATATATATATATATATATATATTTATTTATACATATATAGATATGTTTAGTTATTAATATCGTTACACACACAGACATCTAGGTGTTGGTATACATTCTCTGTACTGTTGCATGACAGGAAAGGATGATATGTTTCTGAAAACATTGAATGTGTGTATATCTGTCATGGCTTAGGGGTAACTCACGTTGTGTATGGAGTGCAGGGTCCTAGGATCGAGTCTTGCAGAAGCAATTTATTTTGTTGCTGGGCAGAACATGGGCCATTGGATGCAGAACAATTAAGGCACTTTAAAGCAGTTGTACACTGGTTTGTGTGGGTTTGCGTGGAGCTAAGCACTGCTAATGTCCGGTTACAGATTCCCATAATCTGTTAGCTTTTAAATTGCTTAACCTGTGTAGGCATAGCTTACCCCTGAGCAAGCAAGCTTAAACCTGCTTACTACTGCTTACAAGTGCCTACTCTCGCTTACCCTCGTGCTAATTTCTTTAAAAGAAAAGAAAAAAGGGTTGATAGGAAAGTGGTGAAAAAGGGGCACTAAATGGGCAAGAAGTGGTGAAAAAGGGGCACAAAGAGGGCAAGACAGTAGGGGAAATAGCTAGACATGTGCAGGAATGGTGTAGGAAAGGTCCATAGCTGCCTATTTCTTCTACAGCAACAGCTGTGCATGTACACTGAATTTGGTGGTTGATTTGGAGCCTCAAACCCCTGGGAGAGGGGTGAAGACAACATAAATTTGTTGTGATGCCAATTAGACCAGATTACAGGTGTCCAGTGGACACATGTGTGAAATGGACAGCTATGTATGGCGTGTGATTTTTTTTGTGGGAACAGATGCCCTTTTTTTTTCAGGTGAGAGTGGGATGTTGGGGAGGGGTAGTAGGTATACTTGGGGAGGTAGGTTGGGTAGGTTAACAGACAAGACAAACAAAATGCATACAGGGGAGGTATATGACACATGTGGGGGTAAACACCTTGGACAGGGAGGGGTGTTTGGAAGTCGCAAACCCATGATCCCCCAAATGGGAACAGTGGGACTGAGGTCTCCACCCATGGGCAGTAACCACTGCACCTTCACGGCCTCAAAGATAGCTGTGCTGGTGGCTGTGTAGGAGGGGCAGGCTTACTGTCTAGTTGCGCCACTCAGCCCTCAAGCTGGCGTAGCCGGTCTCAAAACTCTAGATCGAGCTCCCTACGCACCACGGCCCGGGCATGTTGATGGGTGGCAGGTTCCCCTCCTTGCCCGCTCCCGGGGGGGTGAGCTACATCCCCCTGCAGCGGTTCCACCAGAAGGTGGTGCAGGGCCCATGGAGGAGGAGGTCCCAAGCTGGGCCCCTGATGTGCCGGTGCCCAGTGCCATGGCCAGCTGAGGTGGGACAGGTGGGTCCGCTGGGACCAGCCTTCCCATACGAGCTAATGTTGTAGCAGGTTTATGACAGATATGGGTTAGTAACAGTCAACAGCATTCAGGATTAGTTGTAACAGCATGCATAGGTATTCCCATTAATCCAATACACCAGATGTAACACAGTTGCATAGCAAGCAGAACACATGCATATATGGAACAACAGTGGCCATTACAAGAGCATGCAGGTTTCATTGATGGCAACAGGCCACCAATATTGGTGTATTTTAACATGGCACATGCATGGAAACAAATGTGAATATTTATCAACCATTAGGACATATATCCCAACAAATGTTTGGAGTGTACACATACCAGTTGAGGAGTGTCATTGGGTTTTGCACATATAGTAAGGGTGAGAGAGAGAGTTCAATTAACAACTAATATATCCTTGTAGTTTTCACAACATTCGTAGTCACTGCAGTGATCTTTTCCTTACATGTATTATTACACTACCCAATGGCCTTATTTTGTACACTGGTATGCTTATAGATTATTATATAAGTGACCTGTGTCTTACATACAGACATGACAAGATGCAGGTGTTAATGCAATATATGAAAAAATCCAAATGCAGAACAGCACACCAACGAAGACCGGAACCAGCGTTATAGAAAAATAAAGATATAATCCAAGCACCATAAAACGCTGTTCCCTATGGCAATAAAACGAAAGTTGAAACTCCAAAAAATTGTATAGGCAAAGTTCTTCACACCAAACAGTCCTGTAGCATCAATAAAACTTTTATTTAATATGTAACACAAGTGAGCGCTTTCGCCAAAAGGCTTCTTCAGACTTATACATGCTACAAAATTGTCAGGTCATTTAAATAACCCTCCTCAAGTCATGATTGGTTGATGTTCCCCACATAATTGCACACTCTTATTTAAAGCGCTAGTAAAACAGTTATATACAACTAAGACCTCAAGAATAAGAGAACAATGTATAGAAACATAATAAAATAAAAATATATAAATACATAAACTGCCACAAATAAATCTTGCAATGTGGTCATACAAAACATTATTTAAACTAAAAACATTAGATGCTAAATATACATATCTATGATACCATTATATAGATGCACTATATGCACAAACATCTCAGTTAAAAGCTCATATATATATATAAAGCTTCATCTACTACAAAGTAGATTTATATATGTATACTAAAAGAATTTTTTAAAATGTATAAATGCTAAATAAATAGATGTTTCGAACTAAATCTGGTGTGGGAGAGTTATTTATGTCTACCTGGGTCTATATATTCTCCTGCTCTTCAAAAAAGGTTTGATCTGGACCTTGTCATTTAAGCCTGGTTCTGATGAAGACTGTACATTACAGTTGAAAGCGCTTAACTTTGTCACTTGTATCGTGTGGAGTTATAATAAATATTTTTCATCTCAAGTACGAGCAGTGATTCTTCAGCATCAGCTTCCAGATTTGTTACTTGTTTGTGGGTTTATTTGTATGTTTCCCTGTCCAGCTGGGGGGGGATCATGCTACGTGTTACACTTTTCTTGATTGGGCACCTCACCTCCATTGGCATGGCCTGTGAACATATGTCATTCTTAGGTGCTCTATCTTATCATAGTTTTATATCTGTGTATATCTACACACACACACATAAATATAATATATATATATATATATATATATATATATATATATATATATATATATATATATCTCTAACGACATGTGGCTGTATGGGTGTCTGCATATTTATATATGTATATGTGGGTATTTATTTATATGTCTATCTATGTATGCATACATTTGTACTACAGAGAGGGGGAGGTATATATCTGTATAGTTATGGATATTTGTACAAACACATATACCTCTAAATCTTTAGCTACATATCTGGTAATGTTGACTGGTATTGCTGGATAATGTGTTTCGTGTGCATACCGGCCAACCTTGTGTGCCACTTATGCTTTGCGATACCTACGACTGACTCTACACAGAGTTACACGTGACACCAGCTGTTGGATACCGTGTGCTTACGGCATTTTCATGCAGTTGTAAGCAGGTTTGCACAGAGGTTAGCACTGCTGACTTCTGGTCACAGTGTCTTACATGCAGTTAGTGTCTCCTTTGCTTGATCTGTGTCGGCGATGCTTCACCCCACCCAAACGCACTTGCACACACTTACTAGTGCTCAAATATGCTTACTACTGCTTATCTGTGCTTACCCCTGCTTATTGCTGACTTATTCATTATGGTACTGACTCTTCACATGTGCATTTCATGTAGTACTTCAGTTCATATTTAAATGTTATTTAGTAGGTTATACAGCAATAAAATGTAAATAAATGTTCGTATACAGATTTCACATGGAAAATGGTATGTGCTGCAGTGGGACTCAAGCTGGAAATTCCTCCTTGTTAGGCAGATGCTCTGACCACTGCACTATAGCTGTGCTGCTTCATTTGCTATATCTTCCTTGTTATCCTCTTTAGCCTTTTATGCTGCTTTAACCGTAGCTAAGCGATGAGGACACCTGCACACCTACGGTTAGCTGTACTCAGAGTTTCAGAAGTAAATACAGGGGTTACTTCTTTTTAATTTTATGTTCTGTTGCTGTTGTATACATGGGGGACTGTTGGTGGGGATATGAGGACACCTATGAGTGAGCTCGCTCATTTATTTACAGTTTCTGCTGTTCTACTTTGCAGGGGCATGTTTATTCTGAGAGCTCTACTCTCAGATATGCGCCCTGCACTCGTCCATGCTCCATGTAGGATTAGGAGGTCAGGCAGCGTGCCTTCATTAATATGCTTGGTATGCTGCTGTCCTCCTCCTAAACGGTCACTTTCATGCATGACTAGCTTAGTCCTGCATGGAAGATTAGTGAATCCGGAGGGATATTTGTCCTTGTCAGACTTAAATCTTATCTCTGATAACTTTGCCAGAAGAAAAATAGTATCTTGTTTGCATTCACTTGGAGTTTTTAAAGCTGGACACAAAACATCTCCATATTGATTAAAATAGAATGACAAGGACATTTAATCTTGTCCAGCTGTTTTTTTTTTCATTTCTCTAGAGAAAATGGTGGGTGATTCCACATATTCCTATGGTAATCTATTCCAGGTATGCTGTTGCCATCTATATGTAAATTAAAACACTTATTGGCTATCTGGGTGTATAGGGATAGAGAAAAAAGCAGTAAAAATATCTACCACTGAGAATGTTGTGGAGTTTGATCGAATTGAACTCAATACTGTTGTAGGATTCAGGACTTCATGGAGTTTTGTATTACTACTACTGCATTCACTGCTTGTAAATCTTGTACAGATCTATATGTATTTTTTCCTTATTTCCTAACTGGTAAAATTGGAGTATTACAGGGACTTAGAGTCAAGACAATTATACTTAGGAACCAGAAGAACAACCAGAAAATTCCCCTCCACCAACACAATCCACCACACCAATAGAAAGGTCCAATAAGGATTTATTGCACAAATCCAACAAATACAAGTTAAGCGCTTTCTTCCCCTAAGAGGGACTTCATCAGAACAAATTAAAAAGCAAACTCCAGCCCTTTTTATATAATCACATTAACACATAATTAATCAATTAAGCCCCATTAAACTGTTAAACACTCTAACAAAATCAATTATAAAAATCCATTATCAAAAGCACTATATATATGTTGAACATTCTACTTACAAATACAATATAAATATGATATAAATACAATAAAAACATTTTTCATAGTCCCTAACCCGCAATATTTTTGAATTTTAACAAACAAGAAATGTTAATACTTTCATTAATACCCGGATCCTGTGTGGCAGGTTCAATTCCTATTTCTGTTTCTACTGACCAAGGATATTGAACTACCATAGGTAACCTCTCAAGGGTTCCAATGTTATATGCAGAGGTTCTATATCTATCATGAGCCCTACCTCATTTTCATGGGTAGTATAGAGATATAGAGGGATTACTTTTAATTCCTCCAAATCAGCATTTTTTATATCTTGTTTTGATGATAGAATAAGGAAAAGGGCATCTTCATCTGTACAAATGTTATTTTAATATAACCTAAAAGGTTCATCAGGTATATCTAGAAATATACATTTGGTGTACAATAAATGGTACATATTAATTTACATAGTACATCTCTACCTAACAAATTTAAAGGGGCAGAATTTCTTTTAGTGGACTGATTTGAATAGGGAAAGACTTGTTTCTGGATAGTCCAAACAGACTTCGGACACTCACATACCTCAAACTATTTGTTCAGAAAGTAGAAGGTGTTCAGCATTTTGCTGAAGTAATCCTAGATCTAGTAGCACCTATATCAACAAGAAATGAGATAGATGAATTCTGCACTGAGATATTGAGAAAAGGACCATCATGCACAATTCGTACCAAGGGAAATAGCTAAGGTTCCTGCTCATGGCTATCCTAATGGTTTTGCTGACACATTGGTGGTTGCCAAGCCATATTCCATACAGGAGTTGAGGATTCTTTCTGTTTGTTGTAGTGGTTGAACATGTGGCCAATTTATTTGCTGTATTGAAAGGTTTGTACTTATTTCATCAATGTCTGGACTGACCGAATTAAAAAAAGTACTTAAATGTGATACACCTTGCAGTGATTGCAATGGTGCAGGGGTATAATAACATGGCTGATATTTTCCTTGGGTTGTCTTTGGAAAAATCTAAATGTACCTCTTTCTCCATGATTTCTTCTTCCAATTCCCTATCCCCATGAGTCGGTATCAGACTGTTGGAGCTGAATGCCAAGTAACTTTTTTTGTTCCTTTGCTTCCCAAAGTATATTGTCTGCTAGATAACCCAAACTTGGCCAATTTAAACAAACTTTTCTAATGTGCTTTTGTATGGGAGGTAACAAACCTTCTACAAAAGCTGCTGACAACCTGCTGATGACACACCTTTAGTAGTCTCTGGATGTCCACAAAAGGCTTCAAACACATCTTTCATGTACTACAAATACACATCAATAGATTATTTTTTATTTGCACAATAGCTTTGATTCTTGCTCAATTATGGGTTGGGGGCATGCTGTTGTAATATCTTTTAATATATTTTTCTGATAGCCAGAAATACATCATCTCTGTGTTCTAGGATGTTTTCACCTATATTCAATTTTCCCATATTTTTTCTGAAAATATCCGAGGTATAGAGGCTTTTAATGCTGCTCTGAAGTACGCAGTAGTTAGATTTTGTTTTGTAAGTACATAAGAAACTAGGTACCCTTTACAGATGCAGAAATGACCTAACCAAAAACTCCAAAACCATTATGGCCAGGACCCATTGTCTGTCAACTCTACTATATGTATCACCTATTTTTACTAACCTTAGCAAATAAGACCTAGCCAAGCTAGACATCTGCTATAACAAGATAAAATTTGCTACCTACTCCCCTCTTAGAATATACCATTGCAAGGCCTGTAACCAACTATCTTGGTTAGAATTACCCAATCAACTCACCTATACACAACTCTCTATGGCCCACCAAATATTCTATGAACCTGAAATGACTCCAGCTCTTCAAGGCCTCCTAATCACACACACAAACTCTTGCCTATTAAGATTCACTAACAAAGCTCTTATAGAAGTAACTAGAAGCAAAAACCGCACAGAAGATTTTCTTTATTCCTCTTACATCACAAAACTGTGGAATGCCTTGCCCTTACACATCAAATCTACAACTAACTTAAATAGCTTCTTGCATCTCAATAAAGCCCACCTCACAAAATCCTGGATGTGCACCTGTGCTAATTATGGGTAATAATACTACTTTAATGCTTTTTCTTCTATGTTAAGTTTTCTCTGCCCACTTATACCAACTGGAATTTCAACCCACCTTACTCCAATCCAACCCCAAAACCCTACTCCTTAAACAAACTACTAATCTCAGCTTTTTTCACTCTAAAAATTGTAGCATCACTTAAATTCAGTAATGTGCTAACACATTGTACATAATGTAACTGGACTTACATTGTTATAACTCATTGTGCAAATGTCTTGTACATTATTAAGAACTGTCATGATTTATAGTATTCCATGCCTCTTCTCTGTACTAATCATACTTGTTTGTTTTTATTGTTACCTGTTTTAATACCTGATCATACTTGTTTGTATTGTTACCTGTATTAATATTCAATTCTGCTTCTTACTTGTCAATGTTATACAAAACTGTAGCAATGGAGCTTTTTTTCCCCGGGCCTCCACTGAATAAGTGCAATGTGCCCAGTCAGACTTTCTCGTGAACAAATGTAAGATAAAAATAAAAAAAAATAAATAACTGTGCATGTCTTTCTGAAAACTTAACATATTTAGCTGAATGTGTCTGAATAGGAGGAAGAGAATTTGCAACAGTCTGAAAATCCATTGCAATCCATGGTCGTACTACCCTTATGGTAGTTTCAACCTTGTTACCTCTAGATTTGGTACTTCTCATGATAAGGGCATTTGTGTAAGAGTTTTATCAAAAATCAATGAAAGAATTATAATCTGTTTCTTCCTCTATATTTTGCTTAATGGGGGGGTTCCACTGATATTCCTCCCCATCTATGACAATTAGAAACTGGGTAATGATTTGCCTACTGTCAATACAGCGTGGAATGGGAGATTTTCCTATTCCCTGCTGTAGCGCGATCTCAGAGTTGGTATATCTAAGTAGGGGGTGTGTGGGGGGCACAGCCCCCCACATTGGGGGTGCAGGGTGCTTGCCCCCTGCATTACCATCTCCTTTAACTGTTTTTTTTTTTTTATTTTTGTTACAATTTCAGAATATCGATCTTCTGAAATATCAGTCATATGGTCTCGACCATATGGTCTTCGATATTTCAGCCATTCGATCTTCTGAACTGTAACCCTGGGGAAGAGGTAGTTGCTTCTGCTATATTTACCTCCACCTGCCATCTTGTAGAGTAAGAATTATTGACGTCTTGAGGCACAGACAGGTAGTGAGGTGGAGGGGTTACTGAAGGTAATGGAGGTCAGTCATCATCTGATGATTCTGGCTGTGTAACTGATAACTTCACCAGTTTTCTTAATGGATACATACCCCAGGAATGAGATTTCTTATCTGCACATTTTTGTAATGAGTTTACTGTTCTATTAGCTGCCTACAGCTGAGATATTAAACTAGCTGAGATATATTTTAAACTTATAACTACAGATTCCTTTTTATTATTTTTATCTTCTACTTGCTAGTCATTAAAGAGTGACTAACAAGAAGTATCATATTACTTTTTGTTTCAGTTTATTGATTAGATTTTCTAACATTTTCTTACCAAAAGTGCTATAATTTTTAATGAGTTCAGACAATTTTACCAAGTAACTACAGCTGTGTCTCCCATATTTATTTAACATATGCCTGCCTGGAGTCCCATACTCTGGTTCCTTTAAACCATTTCTACTGGTTCCCATGATAAAAACCCATTCTCATATCAAAGGCGTAGACATGCATCTATAATTATAAAGTCACTCTCATTCTTAATGAAAGAATACTCTCTGTTCATTTTCAATGTTTTTTATTAAAAAAAAAACACTGCCATACTTAAGAAGGATATGCTGTTCTTCTGACAAGGTTACTTTGTCCTTGTATTTTATTTATTAGACCTTGCTAGCACACAATTAAATACATTTTATGCTGTTAGTGTGATTGACTATACATGCATACAATTTACCTGCTCATATAGTATTTAAAAAATGTGATGGAGAGATTATTAGCAAAGCTTACCTGTAGAGACCTTAAACTCTGCTGATAGTTACAGAAAGAAATTATGCATTGGCATAACAGAAATTTTCCTGGCAGAAAGCCTGTCACAATGATCCCAGTGACAATTTCTAATGCAGCAACACATAAAAGGCTTGATAATCCAAATATATGACACCAAATTGTTAAGGGATTACAAGAGAAAAATCTATGCAATAAATCTGCAACTGATTTATCATGGCATATTGACCAATATGAAAAGGTAATTTATTTATTGCTGCTAGGTTATGAGGAGGCCAATACACATTATACATTAATATAAATTACTAATGAATAAATTTGGGATAAGGCAATAACTCAAAGATGTTTCGCCAGACTGATTGCCAGTTAGGAAAATAAGTATTTCTTTCAGGAGAGAACATTAATTTAAAGTTTGTATTCTAAAAGTCTGAGCAATACCTAGACTCTGTAATAGAGTTTAAAAGATATGAGAGAAATGATTTTTCATTTGAAAAGTTTAGCCAAAATAAAATTCATTCTTCAATGTCTTCATTTTTCATGTTCTCAAGAGGGAAAGCTGATTTTTTAAGTTCCATTCCAAGATAATAATGGTAATAAAAAATATTACGTTATTTTGTATTACATAGAAAAAGTACACATAAACTAGCATGTGATGATGTCAGGGTTCTTTTCTGATGTTTAGTAAAAACACACTTGCTCAACTATATAATTATAATAACTCATACTATACAAATACATACATACATACATACATACATATGTAAATACATAAAAACTTGTACACCATGTGCCTGTCTTCTTGTCAGTTTATTAGCAGCAAGAAAGATTAAAAACCTATCTGAACAATTGTATAAATATATAAACTACATTTGCTTCTTTTTTCCTGCCTTTATAATAATATAATTATTATTATTTATATATTGGAGCAACCATATGACTGGTTAGTTACAGGAAGTCCATATCTGGCAAATTTAAATTTCTCATGTATCAATTCCATGTTTAACCAGCAGGTGTGATTATTTCCATAGAAATAGAACTACTTATACATTTTTCCTACAAATTCAACTTTTGTTACTACATGATTAAAAATAAAAATAAAAACAGAATCAATAAGAATATCATATAATATAATAAAATTACTACTTTAAAACATGATTGTCTTACACTAATGCATTGCAATGTCATGCTGGTAAGGTAACTAATATTTTACTAAAAACGCAATGCACAGAAGAAAAATGATTTCTTCTTGGCTATATAATGATTAACATCAAGAAAAAAACATTGTTTTTTTTTATCCGTTTTATGAAATTTTGTTAATGCTGATTTATTCAGAAAAGCAGAAAATGCATTCATACCTACACCCAAAAAGGCACACTATAGTTTGTTTTTTATTTTTAACAAAGGAAGAAAAGAAAATTGAGTAATTATCAGTCCACAGTCAGATAATTATGCTGCCATGAAACCAGACTGTGACATAATAGACTAATGTAATAGTAGAATTAAAATAAAATAGTCCAATGTCATTTTCTCATTTTCTTGTAGGAGACAAAGAGAAAGGGTACCATAAATGTTATGGGACTTTTGGTTCTTAACAAATGTGCATAGGAATTTTTACCACAACTGCTTATAAGGGCTATAATTCCAACTGTGATTTTCACACTATCTACAGTTGCTTAAACAAAAAAAACATTCAGTTATTATGAGAGGATAAGACAGTCTGGTTTAATTGCATGAATCAAGGTTCTAGTATGACAGACAAATTCTGTTTATTTGTAGTTCATACCAATGTGCAGCAATGCATCTTTGAGATTTAAATTAAATGTTTGCATTAAAGGAGGCAGTCTTAATTTTTAACTTTTTATACTCCCAAATCCTTACACATGTTTTAAGTCAGCTAGACGTCTTGCTTTAAACATTAACTGAACTATAACATCCTGAAACAGAATTATAAAGATGCTTATGAAAGTCATGTATATGCTTTTGTTATTACTTTTCCTTGAAAGATCAGAAAGCTTATATAAGAAATATAATGTAAGATAAAACCATGTATTACATTTACTGCAAATAATGAACATCATGATGCCATAACATCTTTCATGAATAAATTCAAGCACACTGCTTTCAGTATGACTCATGCAAGGATTCATTTAGGTGGCTATTTTAGTATTCATGAATTAAAGTATTAAAATACATGCATTAGCATGCCATTAACACGGTTGAAGTACTGTTGCTATTATTATTACTACTATTATTATTATTATTATTATTATTATTATTATTATTCAGGTATTTGTTTACTATGTTTTTCCTTCACAAAAGACCAGATTTCAGATAAGCCAGTGCCTTCTGAGTCTTGTTTAGAGTGGCTGGACATTTTAAATATTTCCAAACTGCAACAATAAGCATGGGATACTTCTTTTTTTAATGTCACATTTCTGTAACCTAAAAGTGGTTGCCAAAGAT
This sequence comes from Protopterus annectens, assembly GCF_019279795.1. Classification (NCBI taxonomy): domain Eukaryota; kingdom Metazoa; phylum Chordata; order Ceratodontiformes; family Protopteridae; genus Protopterus; species Protopterus annectens. The sequence goes on from NC_056726.1 coordinate 1,938,977,565, forward strand.
GAAAAGAATTAAAAACTCCCACTGTCTTTACAAAGAGTATAAATATAGGATCAGTAGTTTTAAATAAAAAGGTGACAAAGCAAAGTGCTTTGAGATTTTACAAGACAGTAACAGTTCGGAATGAGAAACCTGGACCCTTGATTTGAGCCCCAACCACATTTACCAACAGAGCATTGGATAAGGTGGCTTCATAACATTCTGACTTAGTTTAAAGCTTTATAACTCAGATGACAAGTAAAATGATAGAATGTTTGATAACTTTAGACCAGCTTTACTTTTTTCAACTAGAGTCTATTGATGTTAATTCTTGGATGTTTATTATTTCAGGTATAATTATCCAAAAGTTAATTGAGTGGTCTGATGATACATGAGAGGATACATTTTTGTAAAGGTAAAAATGATGGGGAAAACATTTATTTTAATATCAATGATTTCTCTAACACATTTAAGTCTGGAACATTACCTCAAATAATTTTTTTATTTTATTGATAAACTGATGTAAACTGAGATGGATGAGTAATATAGAATCTACTTTATATCTCACCCTAATTAACTAAGCTGTTTGAATTTTAAGTTGTACAATTTATACTCCATTAAGTCTATGGGAAAAGTTTTAATTTAACTTATAGTTGGAGGAATTTCTATATTCTAAAATATTCAAGATACTAGGTTTGACTTATTTTAGGTCATTAAGATTTTTTCCCAAACACCTTTATTAAATTATCACTTGTGACATAGACAAGTTTACAGTCATATAAAACTAATCAAACTGTTTGACATGACAAACATTATACTTCACATATATTTCTATATATCATATAATCTAAGGAATATTACATTAATTATTCAATTCCTGCCTTTTTTAAACAAAAAACATCTTTATTAAACCATCACTTACTACATAGACAATCATACATTTATCTAAAAACAAACCACACCAACACAATCCTAGTTGAAAGCATTTTACATCACAAATCATACTGACACACTCCCAGTTGCAAACATTATACATCACTTATAATCTACTCAATCTTTCTCACTCAAACATTACATAGCTTGTTTATGTCCTGTCACCTTTTAAGCCCTATTCTTCCCTTGTATATATTGTTCCCACAATACCCAATTTTTTTCGTATGTAGTTTGCTCTTATCCTTTTCTAAAAATCTCAATTCCAGTTGATTTATCTCTGTTACTATATTTACTGCTTCCATTATAGTTGGTTTAAACTTTGATTTCCATTTTCTAGTAATTGCTTTTTGGCAGACACCATTATTAAACACTCCAAGGCCTTACCATGTCAAGACAATTTTGATTCTGTTGAAAAAATATGTCCGCAGGTTCAACAATGTCCCAAACAGCACACCAGTAACCCAAGGATGTACCACGATCCACAATATATTTTTTAAAAACAGGTTTATTGCTCCAACCATAAAAACTTAACACGATTTGTTAAGCGCTTTCGTGTAAACCATACACTTCTTCAGAACAGTTAAAAATGACTATTGCAAGGCTTTAAATAGTAAAAAAAACGCCAAAAACATCTACCAGATTGAATGCATTCAATCAAATCAGTATGACTGTTTAAAGCTATAGTGTCACATTAAACCTGAAAAACATGCAATTTGAAATGCAGTTTACAGTATTCAAAACCATAAAAAATGAACAATGAATATGAATACTGTTACATAATGTTAATGGAAACTAACATTATAAAAACAAAAAACATACATTAGCCACAATTATCTATAAACCAGTGTGCATGTCAAACTTCCACCACGCACACTTCCCGACACTAATGATAATATAAAAAAAAATAAATGCGTGATGCATATTATAAAAATACTCTTGGCAATATTGTCATATACAAATATATTTCAAATAAAGGTTAAACTATAAAATATGTACAATGACCCTACCCCAACAATTATGCTTGCTTCAATTCACACAAAAGCTATTACTAAAGCTACCTTAAAAGTGGCTTGGTGGGAATCACTTCATTTAAACCTGGATAACATGAAGCATTAAGCTTCAATTGCCATTTGATTTCCTTTTCACCCACCAACCCTTTAATATCACCCCCTCTGGGGTTACCTTGAACCATGTCCAAAATCGCAAACTTGAATTTTTCACAAGTATTATTGTTCAAAATGTGACGAGACAAAGCGTTGTTCACATCCTGTTTTTTTATACAATACAAATGATCATATATCCTATTTTTGAACTGCCTGTCAGTTTTGCCGACATAAAAACATGGACATGAACAACACATAGCTAGATACACCAGATGTCGAGACTGACAGTTCCCGTTTACAAACCAAATTTTGTTCCTGTTGATATTCTTAAGAGTATAACAATTCCCTTCAAAAATATAGGCGCATTGTGTGCAACAACCACATTTAGTGGTACCTTTATTGGTTTTATGTTTCTTATTAAATTGCCTACCCGATTTGGACTCAATAATGCTCTTCATATTAAACCCAGTTTTATACACGAATGTAGGCCTCTCAGAGATGTATGGCTGAATCTCCTCATCACTGCTGATGATATTCCAGTTTTTATGAATTATGTCTTTAACCTTATCTGCATGTTTACCATACTTCAAAATAAGTGATTTTGAAAAGTGTCCACCATTTTTAACCAGTGTGCCTACCTTGTTACTAACTCTGTTTAAATTGGAATCCAGGGAAGATGTAGTTGGCCCTTTCCCCAACAACGGGGTATACTTCCTACCCCATTCACTAACCACGTACTGCGTTACATCCTTAATCATGTGTATAGGATACCCTTTCTCCTCAAACATCTTCCCAATGAAATCCAATTCTTGTTTCATGTTATTTTCCGTGGAAGTCATTCTAGCAGCCCGTATGCACTGACCCTTCAGAATACTGCGCTTCTGTGCATATGGATGTGTGCTGCTAAAATCAAGATACCCATTACTGAAGGTATCTTTTCTGTGTATACAAGACTGAAAGGACGAACCGTCACTATAGATGAAAACATCCAAATAGTTAATACCAGTTCTATTGAATTGATATATGAATTCCAGGAAGGAAGTGGTGTTATTAATATAATCAATAAAACTTTTAAGTTGTACTGTGTCCCCTTCCCACAGAATAAACAGGTCGTCCAAATAACGGACATAACAAGAGATGTACCTCATCCAACTCGTCTTAAAGATACACTCTTCTTCCCAGTCCAAGAGAACCAAATTGGCGTAAATGGGGGCACAAGCTGCCCCCATTGCAACGCCAGAAATCTGCTTGTAATATTCTCCTTCATAGTATATGAAGTTGTTCTCAAGGACCATTTCTATAAGAGATGTTATAAGTTGAATCTTGTCCCATTCAAAACCACTGTGTTTCCTTAAACTGTTAACAAATCTATGTATTCCATCCTCCTTGGGAATGCAGGTAAAAAGATCTTTGATATCAATGGTGACAAAAATCATGTCTGGTCTCCACAAATCTTTGGTAAAAATACCCAAAAATTCCCAAGAGTCTTTCATAATATGCTTGGTGTCTGCGATAATGTGTTTCAGCCAACAATCAATCACCCTACCAATAGGAAAAGTCTTACTATGACTACCAGCAATAATAGGTCTAAATGGAGGGTTAACCACATCTTTGTGGACTTTGGGAATCCCAAAAATGGTGGCAAGTATAGGAAAATCAACTTTTAGAAATTTGTATAGATCTTCATCTATCCTTTGATCCAATAGAAACTCTTCCAAGTAAGAGTCAATTCTACTATGTGCAATGTTGATTTGATTGAGACTAAATGCCTCATAATGTGATGTATTATTTAATATATCAAACATTTTGTCAACATATGCACCTTGGTCATACAGTACAATACCGCCACCTTTGTCAGCTGACATAATCCTGATGTTTTGTTCACTTAAAGTGTCTAAGGCTTCCCACATCTTTCTGTCCTTGACATTGTTAACTGGGTTATGTTTCATCTGATTATACAAATCATGAAAATTGTTGTTAACTACTTTCTCAAAGGAAGCCAATGTCTTGTGCATAGGCGGCGTAAAAGTACTTCTCTTTTTGAGCTGATTAACGGTAGGAGGTTGGGGAATGTTATCATGAAAAAATATACCCAAGTTTAATTTCCTAAGAAAGATTTTTAATTCAACCAGAGTATCAACAATATCAAAAGAAACACTAGGAGTATATTTCATTCCCTTCGAAAAAATGGAAAAGTATTCATTTTCAATGGGGTGGGTAGTGTAATTGTATATTTTCATATCACCTTTGATATTCACTATATTATTCAAACCAACTTCACACGGAATTGCCACGTTGTCACGCAGTGATTCACTGCTGACTATTCCCTTTGATATTTCCAGTGTTTCATGAACCCCTCCCTCTGTCCTACCTCTTCCCATCTGTTCCACCTCCTCCCCTCCTGTACTAAAAAATCTTCACTTTCTTTGACCTGATTGCTAACCCCCTTGTTGGAAAAATGGGGGTAATTATTGTTGTTCCTTGTCCACTTATATGCTGAACCATTTTCAAACTGTTTTAAATCCCTAAGGAATTTCTTGCTTTTCCTATCAAAACTTTTTTTACTGTTATTTTCAGCATATTCAAACTGCTTGTAATACAACTTTTCCCACTGAGGGAAAACGAAATCTCTGGTTACGGCCTGACTAATCTTGTCAGCTTCGGCCATCAAAACACTGAGTTTGTGATTGTTACATGATAACACAAATTCCATAAATTGCCTTCCAAAGCTGTTAAACATATCTTCACATTTTTTTATATTTTCAGTATTCAAATCTATCCCAATGGGTACCTTGAAGAACCGAAGGCCCATAGGAACAATGTTACACTCTAAACACTTACGCAAATACATATTGTCAATCTGTATGTTTTTAATCTTGTTAAGTTTATTCCCAAGATTAAAAATCATGTCCTTCAAGGTAGAAGAAACCCTATTAGTACCACCATGTCCGTTGTGTTCTTTATCAACATGGCCAAAATCAAACGGAATATGTAAGAATTTGTCTAGTTTGGTTTTAAAATTGAAACTGTTGCCCTCGTTAGAAATAGGCAACTCATTCACAACAGTACCTTTAGCATAGTCCAGACTCCCAGTCTGCTGCACTTCTTTAACGGAATAGGTTCTTTTTGGTGGTGCACGTTTAGGCTTGGCCCCCGAGATTAAATATATATCATCCGTTTTGTTCAATGAACCATCAATAAGATCGGAAAACCCTTATTGTTCTCTTTACCCATCTGAGTGGAAAAATCCGGGGACGCCACTGGCGTATCATATGTATCATAGCAGGGAAAAATCATCTCCCTTGTCAGACCAATCTGTCCACCCATCATCTCTGACAGTGCATCCCACAGGGAATCCTTAAAGTCCAAAAACTCACTGCACTCCAAGAAAATATGTTCCCAAATATCTCTATCCTCCCCTTCATACCTCCAACATTTGCTGTCTGCCTGAGGAAAAAATTGCTGGAGTCTACTTGGGGTATAAAAATATATATGTAAACATTTCCAGGCAAAAAGCCTAAATCCTCTAGATTTTGTTGCATATTTGTGAGACATGCACATATCCTCCCATTGTTTCTTTGTGAATTGCTTATCTAATCCCTATTCCCAATCCTTTCCTACCTCCCCTGATTGATTCTTATAATTATCATGCAATATTTTATATGCTCTACTAAATATTCCTTTTTTAATGGCAGCTTCTGTTCTACATTCTATTAAAAACTCTACCAGTGCTGGTCTTTTATGTAGGACCCCCTATTTCTTTCTCTTTGCCTATAGTTTGTTGCCAATCCCCAATAGGTAAGGCAATGTCTAACATGCAGTCCAAATAAATTCTTGGTGTCTTCCCATTCTATTATCTTTCCCACTCTAGTTATTTGCTCCAAATACATTGGTTCCTTTGCCAGTTTTCTCCAATAAATAACAGCCCTCTCTTGCCTATTGTCTGTATCTCTAACTAAGATTTAACAATATAGCATATGCAGAAGAGGAGATATTTATTTGTATCAAATAATGTATACCCATATACTTACTCTTGTATAATGTTATAGAAGACTTGTTCAAGAGTTAATATTAAGAGATAGTATGATAAGGGACATCTTTGTAAGTCCAGCTTAATATCTTTATTAGAATTAGACAGGAAACAATCCCATTAATTGCTATGGAAGTAGAACATGATTAATTAGATTTTTTTAATTATGCTATGAATAAACTTCTAGATTAATAGTATAATCTTACATTTGTCTTCCTTCTATAAACTGCATAATTTTGACAACCATTTTAACATATTTATTTAGGATTGTAGTGTGGAGATTTGCATCTAAGTTACTTAAAGAAATTGGGTGATCATTTTTAATCAAAAGGTCAATGACAGGACTGTGGATAAAGATGGTCAATTGTTCACATACTAATGCTTATAGTTTCTTATATTTGCTGGAGAATCTATTCAGAGTTCAAATGAAGTTTGCATTTTTTATAAACAAGACGCATCAAATCAATTTGGGTGAAGGGTTTGCCTGGTTTTATGGAGGTAAACTTTTCAGAAACTCAGGCTAAGGGGAAATAAGCCTGCTGTATATGTAACATGTCATTTGGAAAATCATAGGAGGTTACTAAGCTAATGGCCCTGGGGCCCTTACAAGCCTAGCCAAGAGTTTATCCTCAAAAAGAAACCTCAGTCAGCACCTGTCAGCCCTATCAGTGAGGGACACAGGTGGAACCCCTGGGACATATTTGTGGTTTCCCCATACACTCATCAAGGTTGCATTTGAAGACGGTCAGCAAGGTGCTCTGTTTGACTTGTATGGGAAGTCTATCCCAGAGATGGGGCAGCCTTTAGGAGACAAACCTCTCTCTCCAGCAGATGTTGTTGCTATAGCATATTGGGCATGGATTCTCTTTGTGAGGTATTTCAGTAGCCTTTTCAGTTGATGCAGATGTTTGGAGAGGTGCATCCCAAATGGGGCATTATACTCAATTATTGGTCTAATGAGGGAAAAGCATAGAGAGGTAATAACCTCCTTTTTCTGGATGCAATTCCTTTACATATGAGATGAACCAAGTACAAGGTTTTTCTGACCACTGCCGCTACATGATCATTGAATGTGAGGTTATCAACTTGAGTGTCTAGGTATCTCACCACAGTCTGTGTGCTTAGGGGGTTGCCATTGATGTGGGAATTGATAGGGGCCATGTTTTTGCCGAATGGTATGATAGGTTCATAGGTTCATAGGTAGGTACTAGGCTATCTGCCCGAAGGCATTTATAAGCCTAGCTGGAATGTGTTGGCTTTCACCGCCCCCTTAGAATAGTTCCCTTTGCCTCTGTCCAGCAGAGCCATTGAAGTGATCCCTTGGGTAAACTTTCTGTTTCCCATCCACTCTTCAAGGTTTCTCTTGAAGAGGGTTAGCGAGAAGCTCTGCCTAATGTAGATTCAAATCTTGTTCCAGAGCATGAGAAGTCTCTGGGACAGGAATCTATCCCTTTAGCACGTCCTATTTATTGTTGTGGTGAGGTTTAGATCCCTGGAGTGTGTGGCTTGAGGGGATATGTTTTTTTTTAGTTGTAGCATGTCCATCGATGCTGGGTTGGACATGGCCTTGTATGTCAGGCAGAGATCACCTCTGAGTAGGCTGCACGCAACCGATTACAGATGGAGTTTCTTCAGTTGAGCTGCATAGGGCATTTGCTTGAGGCCAGTGATCCTCTTGGTGAGGTACTTCTGTGGTTTTTCCAGTTGTTGCAGGTGTCTCGTAAGGTACATCCCAAATGAGGCATTGTACTCTATAATGGGTCTGATGAGTGATGAGTAGACGGGTACAATGACCTCTTTCGATCTGGATGCAAACCCTTTTGTGATTAGGTGGGCCACATAGAAGGATTTTCTAACCACTTTGGCAATGTGATAAGGAGAGGTTACTATCTACTTGGGTCCCCAAATCCTTTATTATGTCTTCCATATTTAGGGGCTACCACCTATGTGATAGTTTGTGGGTACTTTGTTTTTTCCAAAGGGGATGACTATGCATTTTTTAGCATTTAGCTTGAGCCCATGGTTTTGACACCAGGTATCTGTCTCAGTGAGACCCTTTTGGAGGATGTCTGTGTCAGCCAGAGAGTCAATTATAGCCCTTAGTTTGCAGTCATCTGCGAACTTGGCCAGCCATAGTCCTCCTGTGCTTGCCTGTACCTCTGAAAAGTATATGCCAAACAGGAGGGGTCCTAGGACTGAACACCACTTGTAACTGGTTTAGAGTCAGACCTAGCTCCCACAACTCTTACTATGTGGGTACTGTCAGTGAGCCAGTTGGCTACCCATCTCATGATGTAGGGGGTTATGTTCAGGCTGGTGAGCTTGTCTATAATACCTGAGTGGGGAATGGGGAATGGTGTTGAAGGCCTTTGCGAGGTCTAGGTAGGCTGTGTGGACCACCTTTCCCTCTTCTATAGCCTTGGTAACTGTCTCAAAGAAGTCCACCAGGTTTAGGAGGCATGATCCGCCCTTAACAAAGCCGAACTGGATAGGGTCCACTGTTTGTAGGTTCCCAATGTCTCTGTTAATGAGATCCATGATGATGCACCCCATAGCTCTGCAGACCAAGCTAGTCAGGCTTATAGGGAGATAGTTCCCGGGATCCATTGTGGCTCCACCTTTTTGAGCGGAATAACCATTGCTGTGCACCACTCTGTGAGCACATAGCCTGTGGAGAGGCTGAATTTAAACAGTGTGTTTAGGTGAGGGGTTAGTTCTTCTTTGAGCTCATGTAGGACACAGCCTGGGACACAGTCCAGTCCCTTTGATGTGTTTTTGGCTTTGGAGAGGGTTGTTTTAACCTGAGTGTCTGTGATTTCAGGGGCACTACATTCTTCTGGTATAGTTATGGGCCATTTTGGGGATGAGAGGTGGGTGAAGTTTCCACTGAACCTGTCTGCCAGGATGTTGGCTATATCGTTCAGTTCAGTGTATTTTGTGCCATTCTGCACTAACTCTGAGCAGATCTGAGAATTGCCACTTAGATTCCTGACATAGCTAAAGAATGCCTTGCGGTTATCTTTGGAGTCCATGACAATTTTTCTTTCAAAGCTAGCCTTGGATGGTTTTATGAAGGAATGTAGTTTTTTGCTGATACTGCTCAGGGATGTTTTCCTTTCTTGGAATTTTACTCTTCTTACTTTTCTGTACTAGTTTCCTCCTTCTGTTGTATAGGTTTATGGCAGGGGTCCACCAGACTGGTTTTCTTTTCTTGGAGGAGTGAGTCTTGGTTTTGTTTGGGATAGCACGATCCATGTATTCTTGTAGGTGCCCATAGAGTGCATTAGTAAAGGATTTTGCAGCTTGGACAGCGTTATCCTTTAGCATGGGAGCTTTGAAACTTCCCACCTTGGTCTTAAGTAACGTGAAGTTTATTTTTGAAAGGTTTTTCACAGTGGTTTCTTTGACCGGGGGTGGTGGCAGAATGTGGATATCTAGAGTGATGAGTTTATGGTCAGATCTAACCAACGAGGGGTTGACGTCTGGTGTGGAACACTGGTTGCCCATGTTGGTGATGACCAGGTCCAATATGTTGTCACCTCTGGTGGGGTGTTGACCAGTTGATCCAGGATGTTTGAGTTTATAAATTCTAGGAAATGTTGGGCAAGGGAGTTTGTACTTGAGTAGTTCTCCCAGTTAATATTTGGGTAATTGAAATCACCCAATATCAGGGTGTTTGGTAGGACCTTTATGTTTCCTAGTGTTTCCAGGAATGCAGAGTGGGGGTCCTGGGAAATGGTGGGTGATCTGTAACAAGCTATAATTTGAATAGCAGTTTTGCCCATTGTTAGTTGATACGTTTTTTGCATTTAGCTTGAGGCCATGACTTTGGCACACATCATTAGTTGCTGTGAGATCCTCCGTATGTTAACTTAATTTGGAGAGTCAATGACTACACCCAACGTACACTCATCTGTAAACTTGGTCAGCCACTGGCCTTTTTTCTTTGTCTGGACCTCTGAGAAATAAATGACAAACAGTAGGGGTCTCAGGACAGATCCCTGGGGAACTCCACTAGTGACAGGTCTGCTATCAGAAGTGGAGGTGCCTATGTTGGCTATGATGGTCCTGTCTAGTGGAGATCCCTAAGGACCTGTCTATGACTGTAGATTAAAACTGGCCTAGAAACTTTAGCTATAAGATGATTTGATATGAGGGTCAGTTGACCATTATATGATATTCCAAGCATTATAACAATTGTGAGCATTTCTTATACTTTGTTATGAAGGAAAACATTTTTCTTAATAGAAGTTATGTTATTGGAATTATGGTTATGTTTTAAAATACTTGCAAGCAACATAGAATATTGGTTAATTTAGTATATTTAGTAGTGACTTTCATCTCAAAAACCAATTGCTTTGTGGCTTGCAGTGTTTTTAATTCACATTGAGCTGAAATAAAGGCTGACTATTTATAATCATCATTTTTTTCTGTAAATCTTTGTCCAGTTTAATAATTAATTGCACCTATTCAGTTTTCATTATTTTAGATCTGTTCAGATAACGAGCTAAATAAACATCACACTGTAAACATTCAACAAATAAAGGAGACCAATTTTCATACCCAAATAACATGGCTCATATGACGATTCTCCTGTTCACTACAATTGATTCCATCCTTTACATCATAGCTACTCTGGGATACTGGAATCAAATATTTATTCATACACAGAAGTGACCATCAATTACTGACTACTGTATGACTGTGCATACATCAGATGTTTCCTTGAGATAAGCTGAATGAATGAAGGAATTAATAATGACCTAGAAGTTAATTTGAGCTCACAGCTGTGCAAATCATGTAGTGTGACCTATTGTGTCCAAACCTTCCCAACCTCTAGATAAAGAACAACAGACAAAAAAAAAAAAGAAAATGCACTCACTGGAGGCTCTCCTCAAACTGCAAGATGCCAATGCCTGTGTGGTCATGAAAACTTGGTTCAAGACTGCAGAAAGCACCCTTGCCTTACCAGGCTATACCTCATTCCACACATTCCAACCCCAAAATGAGGTCGGGAAGACTAACAGTGGTGAAGTTTCTATCTTCATTAAAGGCAGGCACACCTCCAGACTGGTCTGCCAGCATGAAGCACTGGAACTACTCCAGGGACAACTGACAGTTGGCAAGACACCCATCCAAGTTGTAACCAGCTATACTCCCCCTTAAATGACTCAGGAAACCCACTCCTCCTATCTGGATCTACTTGACTCCATCAAGGTACTCCCTAACACCCTGATCCTTATTGACTTCAACTACCCCACCATAGACTGGGTGAACTATTCCTGCACTAATACACTCACTCAAGGATTCCTTGACTTCATCAGTTCTAACGCACTGGACCAGCTCATCTCATTCCTCACAAGGGGATATAACCTTTTAGACTTGGTTCTCACCAGCATGGGTGACAACTGCACCACTCCCACAATATGTTCTTCACTGGTGAGATCAGATCATTGGTCTGTCTCATTCGACGTTTATATCCCATCCAGTCTCCACAGCCATAATCAGGACAAAAAACGTCTAAAAAGCTGACTACAACTTCATAAGGGAGAGTTTCACACCACCACCACCCCCTCATGACAATGCAGACATCTATGCTGAACAGTACACCAATGCAGTATACAAGCACCTGTACAACTGCATGGACTCAGCCATACACAACAGAATTAAAACCTGCCAAGGAAGCACAAATGTGTCTGATGGACATCCTTTATCAACAGGCTTTACAACAAAATGAAGAAACTATTACCCAAGCATAAAAAGGAACAAATTCCAAATTGAAAAACAAACCCCTTAGCCTCAACAAGTGAATAAGATCTCTACTGAAAACCTCCAAAGCCAATTATGAATTGAAACTAGCCTCCAAAACAAAGGAAAATGACAAAGCCTTCTTCAGTTACATCTAGAGCCTTCATAGCAAAGCTCAAGTTTCTTCCAAATTAGTGCTTAATGGTATCATTACACTGATCCTGTTGACTTAGCCAACTTGCTAACAGATAGGTTCATGGTAAATGTTACCCCCCCCCCCATCCCACCCAAAGGCCTTTTATCCCTGATACTTGTCCCACATCTCACTTATCCATAGATCAAATGTTAAAGGCCCTATTCAAGGCAAAGAACACAGCTTCCAAGGGACCTGATAGCCAGGCTGTATTCTGCACCATCTCCAACATGAACTAGGTTCACTATTGAGCACCCTATTCCACCACAGACTAAGTACAGGCTTCATTCTAGGAGTGGAGAACTGCCATTGTCAACCCATTGCTCAAAGGTGGTGCCACTACTGACTCTGGAAACTATCGCCTCATTAGCTTCAGAAGTCTGATATGTAAAGCCTTGGAGCGTATTATTATGGATCTCATAAACAAGGACATAGGTAATATCCAAGCACTTGACCCCACCCCATTTGGATTTGTCAAGGGCAGATCTTCCCTGCTGAACCTGGTTGACTTCTTTGAGACTGTCACCAAGACCCTGGATGAGGGAAAGTAAGTACAAACAGCTTACCTTGACTTGGCCAAGGCCTTTGATATAATCCCCAACTCTGGCATCATCAAAACACTAACACAACTTGACATGAGTCCCTATCTCATCAGGTGGGTGGCCAACTGGCTCACTGACAGGACCCACAAGGTCAAAATAGGCACCTCCACCTCCAATGGCAGACCTATCGCTAGTGGAGTTCCCCAGGGATTTGTCCTGCAACCCCTACTGTTTGGCATCTACTTTTCTGAGGTCCAGACAAAGACAAGAGGCCTTTGGCTGACCAAGTTTGTGGACAACTGTAAGTTGGGTGCTGTCACTGACTCCCCAAATGTTGTTAACATATGGCAAGAGGGTCTCACAGCAACTAATGACTGGTGCTAAAGTCATGGCCTCAAGTTAAATGCAAAAAAATGTGTCATCTTACCATTTGGCAAAAACACGGCCACTGCTGATTAACACATCAATGGCAACCTCCTAAGTATGCAACCTGTGGTGAGAAACCTGATCACTCAGGTTGACAACAATCTTAAATTCGACTATCATGTAGTGTCAGTGGTCAGAAAAGCCTTTTACATCATTCATTTCATAAGTAAAGGGATTGCATCCAGAAAAAAGGTGGTTATTACCTCTCTATACTTCTCTCTCATTAGACCAATAATTGAGTATAATGCCCCATTTGGTATGTACCTTTCCAAACATCTGCACCAACTGGAAATGCCACAGAAATACCTCTCAAAGAGAGGTTCCCTATTATGCCATCACAGACACAGGCTGTCGAATGTGTCTTTGTCAAACAGTAAAGCAAAAAAAGGCAAAATAGTGAAGCAGCATTTCAGTGAATTCTTTCCCTGGGAAAGAATTTGTTTGGCCGCCTTCACTACTTTGTCTTTTTGACACTGTAGTGCGATCTCAGAGTTGGTATATTTAAGTAGGGGTATGTGGGGGGCAAAGCCCCTCCACGTTAAATAATGTTTTACTTTTTTTTTTTTTTTTTCGGAACAGCGATTGTTTTCCATTGGAAAATAATAGCTGTTTTGAAGTTTCGATGTTGTAAGCTTTTGCTTACATGGGGTAGATTATCTGTTGTTCACTCTTCTGAATGTGCAATATGATAATATAGACCCCAAAGAGAATCCATGGCCTCAAACACTTGTCCTATGCAGACAGGCTCAAATCATGATCACTCTACTCTGTATCATACAGATTCCTCAGTGGTGATCTGTGTCACGCCTACAAGGCAGTCTCAGACCCTGTCCTACTAGAGATTCTCCATATTTCCAAGTCTAATTCCTTGCACATTACCCACTTGAAAGGCTTGAATCTGATATGTGACATCAACAAAACCTGGAGGAGAGAGGTTTGTCTCCCAGAGGCTGCCCTGTCTCTGGAATAGACTGCTCATACATGTCAAACAGATTACCTCGCTGATTCTCTACAAGCACAACCTTGATGAGTGGATGGGAAACCACAAATTTGTCCCAGGGGTTACACCCGTTTCCCTCACTGACAGGGGCAACAGGTACTGACTGAGATTTCCTTTTTGGGGATAAACCCTTGGCTAGGCTTGTGAGGGCCCCAGGGACATTAGCCTAGTAGCCTCCTATGATCCTATGATAAATGCTATAATATATTATAATGTACACAAACCTCAAGTTATATTTTGGTAACATTTAACAAACAATCTTAGAAACTATACTGCCTATATATATATATATATATATATATATATATATATATATATATATATATAAAACACTGAGTGGCCAAGCTAAGACCTCCAGCACCCTCTCTGTCCATCCAGTGCTTCGTGTCCCTGCCCAAGTAGCTGACACATGTACACACTTTGAGATTTGATTTATACACAAACACACACACGGGAAAGGTTGGCACAGGTTGACTAGCTATGCCCCAAGTACTCTAAGAGTTTAAATGTATCTAAACAGACCATCCACAATTGAAAAGGTTTAAATATATTTAATAATAAATAATAAAATAACAAAACAATACTCAGTAAATAATCAATTACATCAGAGTTTAAAATCACAGGAATTATTTAAAGCAACATTACAGGATAGTCTCAAATAAATAAAGAAAACATGTAAACTATACTTTACTATATTCCTGTCTGAATTTAAAAGAGTTACTATGCTCTTAAAACTTACTTACATAACAACAAGCAGGCAGAAGTGGTGAGTTGAGTGGATGTTCTTGTTAGGTGAAAGACAAAATACAAAATGCCCTTTCTACCTCTTTCAGAGAGTTCTTAAATTAATATCAAATATCACTGCTGGGTTAGGTTGGATGAAATCACCTTTTGTCACCTGACTATCCCAGGTGAAAATCCCCATTGCTAGAAACTGCCAGCATTTTAGCATCTTCCTGGTAAAAATACAGATACCAGACCTTTGCAACTGCTGGAAGACATAAAACAATAAAACACTTAGAAAACAATGCAAAAGGCACCCTAGTTCTAGACATCCTGTCTCCTTGCTGCATTGAAACTAACTTTTATAGTGCAATCATAAAACAAGGTAATTTCAACTATTTTCTTAATGTTTTCCAAGTTAACCCTATATGTTCTAGTTCCCAATGTTAAAACATATGTATTTATACATGCACAATAGTTTATATACATTTCTGCTCTAATCCAACAGAATACACTATGGTGACACATCTAGGCTCAGTAATGAGCAAACCCTATTCAGCACATACTTCTGTACCAGCAGTTTAATATACACATAACATACAGTTCTAATATGTTTGTAAGACAAGCATATGAATCATGTTGATATTCACAAATTACATGATTATTTACAAAATTCTAACTAGCTGGGTTGGCAGTATCTCCTTTTGTTACATTTCTATATAAATCATATTAATATTTACAAATGACATATAATGATCTACAAAATTTTAGCTAGCTGGGATGGCAGTATTTACCTTAGTCACTCTTCTCCCCCCAAAAAATTCAAGCTAGTTTTTCAAGTCACCCTTGAAAAACGTTACTAGAGATGGTGAGCCTATCTGGGAATTCCTTACCCCATTCCCTGTCCTGAAATTCCAACTGCCTTGGCTTTGCTGACCCCAGTACAGTGCTGCACTCTGCCATCACATGCCTGCAACCCTAGGCTCCAACATAGTAATTTGGGGTTTGGTTGGCTGGCTCCCTGTAGCCATCGATCCCCCTCAGACTCCTCCTGCCATGAACTGCAAATACTCAGCACAAGAGCTTTCCTATCATGATATGCACAGGATAATTGGCTGCTAAATGTATTGTGCATGATTTATTAACTTGTTTCCAAACAAAGTTATGGCACTGTGATGTGTAAGCTGTTGAAGTACTCTCAAACTGTTGCAGTAGCATCTGCTCTCTTACTATCTATTGTTTCTCTCCTGCTCTTTCCACTCTTTCCTCAGACCTGTATCTTTTATCACTCTCCTATCTCCTCATTACTTACTTTAACCTATCTTTGTCTCATTCTGCTAGCTTCACCCTCTCTTTTTCTCTCTCTTCAAAGCACACTCAAGCAGCTCTGCAGTCTGCAGCTCCCACCCACCCATACAGTTTAAGAAGGAATCAGTACTGCAAAACTAAAACAAGGATATACATTCTGAGCCTGAAGAGCAGGGTAGGTCCACCCAGACATTCTACATGTATGTGTTATGATAGTGAAGCTTTAACATTAGTAGTGTTACTTAGTAGTTCTCGCGTGCTAATAAAACTGAATGTTTGAGCCTTGTGTCCCCCCCAGCATATGCAGTAATCCTAACTGTCCACTAGACAGTATACTCTTAATTCAGGTCCTTCCTATTCTCTGTGATTAAAAATTAACCCACAAGCAGCCCTGTCAGTGCTGTTTGCCTTAGTTTTGTATCACTTGAGCCCCACCTGTTTATTTGCATCTCTATACATTCCACTTCATTGCTAATGCATCTCCCTACTCTAATATGTGCACAAACTGCTTCATAATAAGCAAGTCAATCAGAAGACACACTCACAACTGTAATAAACTTTGCTGTCTCTTCTCTCCTTCACTTTACAGGTAGAGTTTGTATTATTACTCACCCCCTCTAAGATCTTTACTGATAGTTTTCTGCTGCTTGCCCCTCTGGTTTGGCTGGTTTCTTTGCATTGCTCCTGATTCACACTTTTTTGGTACCCTCCTCCTCAACACCAAGTCTATATTAGGCTCCTGCTGTTTATGCAGTCATCTTTAAATTACTAGTCCCCAATCAAGACACAAGTGCTCTTCAGTAATTTAATTCTGCTTGCTGGTAAGTCATTATATACATACCTGATGATCCACAGCTTGGATGGGTTTAAGCCCCACTCCATTTGCCCGTGCTACACATGGGCTCACTTTGCACCCCCCTGACCCCTAATATCACCCACCCCCACTACATCTAGATTTATTCTAGGCACTAACCCCTCCCAGTAACCAGCAACCAATCAGAACAATACTAAGAACTTATCTCCTCTACTGCCTGCATTACCCCACCCACTTCCAATCTAACTGTTCAACTAACACAGTCATGCTACTACCTAATGTGATTACACTCCTTACCTGCTCTCTTCTTGCACAGCTTCCATCCTACTCAAGACTCCATAATAGACACTCCCAACAACTATCACTGCACCCTTACTCTCACTTCTATCCATCATCTACCTGCTAATTACACTTATCATACCATCAGAGTCTACATCCCAATACACCCACTGTACTACCAGTCACCTGTTACATTCAAACAAAAAAATATCCCTAAAATATGACAGGTTAATTACCAGATTTATAAAACTTATGTTTACTGCCCTATCTAAATTATCCCTCAGTGGTGATATCCACCCTAACCATGATCCTACCATTATCAAATCATCACCTAAAAATCTGCCTAATAGCTGTTCCTTCTCACAACTAACATACAAAAGAAAACCATCTGACTTCCTCTTCATGCATCTAAATATCAGAAGTATAACTAATAAAACCCATTACCTAAACACCAGCATAGCTTTATACTCGCAGGATATTCTCATCCTGACCAAAACATGGCTCAAACCACATATCAAAAGTGAGGAAATACTCCCAACTGGTTATAACATTCTTTGAGTAAATAAGCTATCTAAAAAAGGGGGATGTTTGGCTCTAATATTTAAACACCACCTCAACATCCAGATCCTTAACACATCTTCCTCCCACACTGGAAATGAAGAAATCCTATATGACAACCTCAAACTAAACCCAAATAAAACAATCAGCATCATAGGATGCTACTTTCCACCTGGCCAAAACATCCCCACCCCTGGAAAACCACCTGGACTAGGCTAAGCATTCCCTACCCCAGGAAACCATAATCCTAGGTGATTTTAATATCAACTGGCTATCTTGCAGTAACAATCATCCATCCACCACATACACCTTCATGGTTTCTCCCAAATAATGCAGTCACCTACCCAGATAAATAAAAACTCCAAACAGAAACGGCAGCCAAAAAAACAACCCGCTGACTGCCTGCTCACAGTGAAAATCAGCTGGACAAAACAAGCAATGGTAAAATCGAAAACAGCTTTAATAGACAAAACAGATAAATAAAAACTCTAACAAACATACTACTCTTGACTGGATATTCGTCAATAAAGACCCTCACTCATACCTTAGCTGGCTGTCTACCAGACAGCCTCAGTGACCACACTCCAACATTACTTCTGAGACACCACTTAAATTGTGCTAAACCCATCATCTATAGGTAAATCCAAAATAGGTTAAACTTTAATCCTCTCTCCTTTATCTCATCCCTTCAAAAATGTGATTGGACACCACTAAAGTACCTCCATCTGGATGAAGCCATCCATTTCTTTAGTAGCAGCTTCCTAAACATCCTAAACACACATGCCCCACATAAGAAATGCCAGAATCAAAACACAGTACTCCCCTTGGCTACATAAAAGCACAAGGACACTAATGAAAATCAGAGAGAAAGCCTGGGAGCACTGCTGCTTAACAAAACTCCCATCCTCTCAATAGTTATTAGTAGTTGTACAATAAGGTCAAAAAACAAATAAAAGAAGATAAAACTCAATATTATCAGTCTGACCTAAACTCCTCCCATCACAACCCTAAGAAGTTCTGGTCCACAATAAACTCCATTCTCCACTGAGGTAAAGTAGGCACTCCCCAACTACCACTCCCCCTTCCTCCAGCTGTATTGCTGACTGATTCAATAAACACTTTATGAAACCATGGTGTCTATGACGAAACAACACAACCATCTAGCCACCCTCCCCACACCAAAACCAAATACTCTGCCTACAGTTTTTTCTTTTTCATCATTACCTACCTCCTATAGATAAAAAAAACATCTATTGAAACGTAAGCCTACAAAACTTGCAGCTGACTATATCCCCTCTCAATACCTAAAAACAGCAGCAGAAGCCAGTCTCTATCTTAATTAATCAGTACTTATTAGAAAGCTATGTCTCCACAGTGTGAAAAATATCCCACATCATTCCTCTCCATAAAGGTGGCTCCTCCACTGAACTTTGTAATTATCACTCCATAGCCATCCTTTCTCCATTTTCCAAGATACCTGAGACATGCATCCATTCTCAAGTCATAGACTACCTCTTACCTAATAACCTCCTCTTCCACACCCAGCATGGCTTCAGGCCACACCACAGCACTACTACCACCTTGCTCTCTTTCACTAACACTATTCTTCATCAATAAAATAATGGCCTCTTCTCCTCTGCTATATTTCTGGATTTATCTAAGACTTTTGACATGGTCTCACACAAACTACTAATCTCTCTTCTCACTAAGCTAACTTTTTCCCAGTCAGCTACTGATTGGATTCAAAGCTATCTAAATGACTGCCAACAATCAGTTGTCTGGCATAATGACCTATCTCTTCAACTTCCTGTAATGCTCTGTGTTCCCCAAGGCTCCATCCTTGTTCCCCTACTATTTTCACTCTTCACCAAAGATCTATTCACAGCCACCAAACATGCTTCTCTTATATAGTATGTAGATGCCTCCACCTTCATCTGCTCAGCCCCAACTATACCTGAACTACACAAGAACACATAGGAAGCCTTTTCATCTGTAAAAAGCTGGCTATCTAATGCCCAGTTATTACACAACCTGAGCAAGACTAAACTCCTTATCTTTCAAACCACTAAATCTAACCCAATTATATACTAGCCAAAGACAATACCATCATCTCCCCAACAGAACGCACCAAACTACTTGGTGTTGAGACTGATTACAATGTCAGATTTAACACTCGCATTTCTCTTACCATAAAAAAGGTTCACAAAAAAATAGGTGGATTGTACAGAAACAAACAACTCCTCACTATGACAGCCAGAATGTCTGCTGCCAGTTCCCACTTAATCTTCAGTTTACTCTATGGCTCTCCTATACTTACCTACCTTAAACAAACAGACCTAAACAAGCTCCAGGCTTGCTACAATAAAATTGCTAAATTTGCCACTGCTGCATGTTATCGCAGTCACCATTGTATCTCACTTACAGAACGTAACTGGCTTGAACTCCCTCAACTTCTTCACCTGAATCAACTCTCTCTCACCCACAAGTTAGTAAGCTATCCTCTTAAAGTCCCATCCCTTCAAAGCCTCCTCTAGCCCTACTGCTCCACTAGACCACTACACTCCAGCAGCAGAAATCTACTTCTAGTGACCAAACTCAAGAACTCAACAGAAGAAGCACTATTTTCCTGTGTCATATGTAGATTATGGAACAATCTCCCCCCTTCTATAACCACAGTACCTTCTTGCAATCAATTCAAGACTGCACTAAACACTCACTTAAAAAGTCTCTGGTTATGCCCATGCATCAGTCCCAACTAGTAAGCCTCCTTTTTACCTCCCCTTCCTTTAATATCCCCTAGCCCCCTTCCTCACTCCATCTTATCATTGTATTCCTTCCCTGCAGGCTCTGGCTCACCCTTTACCCTCCCCTTCCCTCCTCATTCAGTCTCTCAGACTGTTATAACATGCTTAACTACCTCACTTCATCCCCACTCCAAATGCATATCCAACTGACTTACACCTAGCTTCCTCTCACTACCACGTATACTACTCACTCACTCTCCTCTCTTATTCCTCTATCTTCCCCTGCCATCCCATTAACCCTTCTAGCTTGTTCCGCCTGTGTGTGGAGCATCTGCTTTATATCGGTTTGAGTTTAGTGCAATATTTGTATATAACATTTAGGTTTATAAGTTTAGAACAGTATCTATTTGAGCTTACTACTATCTGTATTTATATCCAACATTTATTCCTAGCCTCTAGCTAGATATTGGTATATCTGCTCATTACTATGTTTCATATTGTATGTATATCTAATGTTTGCTGCAGTGTGTATTATTTGCTATTGTATGTATATTCAATTGTTCTTCATGTACTCTGCTGCTCATTTGTTGTTATGTGGAGCTTTGCTCCCCAGGCCTCTGCTGAAAAAGGACCTGTGTCCAGTTGGAATTTCCGAGTAAATACATGCAAATAAATCAATAAATAAATAAATAAATACATGAATGAATGGTAAGGTTTCATCATGTTAACATGGTACATTTTATGTCCCTGCACCCTGCCTAGCAGATCTACCATGTAGTTAACATCACTACATTCTTTACCACTTGGAAGGGTGCCTCCCAAGCTGCCTGCAGCTTATTGTGTCTGGCAGGAATGAAAACCATTATCTGTTGTCCCACAGCATACTCCATAGAGTGAGCATTCCTGTCATACCAGACCTTTTTCTGCTGTTGGGCTTCTGACAGGTTCTCCTGGGCCAAGCCCATGTGCTCCCTGAGCCTTGTCCTGAAGTTTAGGACATACACCACAACAGACTCCTTGTGGGATTCACACTCACCCTCCCACTCTCTTGAATCAAATCTAGAGGTCCCCTCACTCTATGCTCATACAGCAACTCAAATGGTAAAAAACCTGTGGATTCCTGAGGTACCTCTCTGTAAGCAAAGAACAGATGGGGCAAATGTTTGTCCCATTCCCTCTTAAACTGTTCTGCAAATGCCCATAGCATGGTCTTGAGTGTAGAGTTTAAACTCACAACAAGACCATTAGTCTGGGGATGGTAAGGGGTTGTCTTTAGGTGCTTCACCCCACAGTGCTTCTACAGACAAGCCAGCAGGTCTGAAGTGAAACTGGCACCTCTGTCAGTCAGTATTCCTTCTGGGAAACCTACGCTGATGAAAATTTATTAACAAAGCATTTGCCATCTTTTCTGTCACAATGGAAGACAGAGCTATCACCTCAGGGGTTTCTGGTAGCATAATCTACTACCATAAGTATATACTTTTTCCCTGTGGAATTTGGGTGCTCAGAGGCCCCACAATATCCAGAGCTACCCTCTGAAATGGCTCTTCAATCACAGACAAAGGCATCAAAGGAGCTTTCACCTTGTCTCCTGCCTTGTCGACCTTTTGGCACTGCTCACAGGTCCTGCATTACCCTGTTACATCTCTGAAAATCCCAGGCCAATAAATATTCTGCATAATATGTCTCTTTGTACATTTTATGCCCATATGACTTGCAAAGGAAATATCATGAGCTATGGCTAGAAGTGCCAGAAGTTAGGCTCTGGGTGCAACCAACTGTTGTATTCTCTCACCCTCTAGCACACCCTCATGGGTTGACTCTCTATACAGTAACCCTTTGTCCCAGTATTCAGATTCCCCCTTCCCCCTTCCCTTGAGAATCAGATGCCTCACTAGCTACCTCCCTCAGGCCTTGTAATGTAGGGTCTGAGAGCGAAACCTATCTCAAATTTCTCTTTGTAACCCTTCCCAACTCTCCTTCTACAGGAAATATGGTATTCTCTGACAGCAGTGCGTCACTGACAGCTAGGGTACTACTACTCACCTCTACCCTTGCAGTCACTCTGTACAAGGGAACATCAGTACCCACAAGCAGCTGTGACTCATCTTCAGTCTCACTGTTACAAGGTAGCTCCCTCCCTTGAGTAACCAACTCACCAGTCCTGGCTGCAAGTGTGTTGTCTGTCTGGGTCTCCCCCAGCTACCAGACCCACATGCTTGTCTCCAAGCCTGACTGGGTGTAACTGCATGCACACAAGGTACTGCATTATCAAAATCATTCCCCATTAGGAGATCTGCAGGGATATCCTCATACACACCTTCTTGCTGGCTTCCTTTTCCACCTTCCCAGTCAAGGTGAACCCTAGCCAAAGGTATTTGGAATGTGGTTCCTCCTAAAGCTCTGACTGGAGTAGAATGCCCAATCAAGTAGTGCTCCTCTTTAACCATTGCAGTCTTCACAATGGTGAGGTCAGAGGCTGTGTCTCTCTTAGCAATGGCCTCTTTCCCATTTACTAAGATAGGATATAATCTCTTGTGGTAGTTTGGTATGCTTGTTGTCTTGAGACAACTTACTGCTGGCATTCTGTCATTCTCACTTACTGGCTCTCCCACCTTTTGTTCTCCACCTTGCCTCCATCAACATCTATACGCTACATGGCTCCACTGGTTGCATTTAAACCATTTAACCCTTGATCCTAGACATGCACCTGGACTAGTGGCTTCTCCTGGTACTGGATGACTCTGTTGGGGTAGTCTGAGTTCCCTTAGACTCATGAGCAGCACTGGGTATTCCCTTCATGTGCAGTGATGCCCTTATTTCTAGGTATAAATCTCCCTTTTTTCCCCCAACTCATCTGCTGTGTTATATTCTCTGTCCGCAAACCAGACTCTCATTTGCTCAGGCCAAGTACTAAGGGCTTGTTCCCTCACCAAAATTTCTGCCAGCCTTTCAAAAGTGGTGACCTGACATTCACTCACCCACCTTTGAAAATAAGTGCTTAGTTCAGCAATATATTCACACAGACTTTCATCTGCCTTGCATCTATGCTGACAAAACCTTTTACTATAATTCTCAGGTGTTAACTTAAAACATTCTAACAGACAATTTGTTACAGTATTATAATTTAAGCAATCAGTATCAGACAATTTAGAAATAGCAGTTACAGCTTTACCATGGAGTAAGGGGGTCAGGAACTGTACACAGAGCCCTTACTCAACATTATACTGTTTACATACCCTTTCAAACATATGAATGAAACTATGAAATTGATCCCCCTCTGTAAATTACGGAATAAATTTACTGAACTTTGTTGCTTCTGGAGTTTGGTTACTCCCTTTCCCATAATCTCCATGACCCTGGCAAAGAGTCAGCATCTCCTTCTCATGTTGTCACTGCCTCTCATCCTCACAGCCTCCATATGTTGCAGTTTCATATTTTCCTCAGCCTCCAGACATCTCAGCTTCTCATTCTCTTCAGACTCCAGGCATCTCAGTCTCTCTCCTGATTCTATTTCCAAATGTTTGGCCTCCAGCCCAAGTCTCTTTAACTCCAGACAGATTTTTAAGTCCTTTTTTGGAAAGGTTGAACTGTCAATTTTCTGAGAGTTGTACATTCCCTAGGCCAGTCTTATTGTCCTCTTGGATGCTATTCTGTGATGCAGATTTGACTAAAGCTGTAATCATTTCTGCTTTAGTCAGGTTGGCATGCAGCAGTCTTTTAGCTTGGCACATCTCAGCCAACTCGCTCCTTGTCAGCTTGCCCTACTCCTCTGCTGACATGCTTGACTGCTCTCCATGAGTATTTCAGCTAAAAAAATAAAACAGTTGCGATATGAAACTCTGAATGTTCACTGTGTGGTTGATTGAGAGTACAAACACCTTCAGAGACCATGTTTCAGGCTACAGGAATTCAATACCCACACTACTGAATCCTAATATGTGGATATCCCACCACTACAAGCCAATTAATATGTGACATGGATATCCCACCACTGAGAACTGATTAATATGTGACACCCCTGCATTGGCCCAGTAATCAAGGAGCATCAATGCTCACCACTGGCAACAGTGGGGAACGTACACAATGGGCGGATGACAAGTACATACACAGTAAAGTGTAATTTCCTTTAAGAGCACACAGAGATCACAGTGAGTTTGGGGCTGATTTCTGCCTCTTTCTCCAGATCCCCAATAAGACTCCCCACTAACACAGATATAGAGTTGAGATCTCAGCTGAGTGGCCAGGTTAAGACTTCCAGCACCCTCTGTCCAACCAGTGCTTCATGTCCCTGTCTAAGTAGCTGTCACACACACACACACACACACACACACACACACACACACACACACACACACACACACACACACACACACACACACACTATGAGATTTGATTAGTTGGTGTTTAGTAGGTTATCATCTACAACATAGGCAGTAGCCTACTAAACACTGAAAGTGTGATAAGAGACCTTGGGACACAGGTGGACAGTAGTCTCTGCTTTGATAATCATGTTGCCACAGTAGTCAGGAAATCCTTCTACATGGCACACCTCATCACAAAGGGGTTCTCCTCCAGAAAAAGAAAGGTCATTGTTCCTCTCTACTCATCCCTCATCATACCCATTAAAGAGTACAATGCCCCATTTTGGCATGTACCTCGCAAGACATCTGCAACAACTAGAAAGGCCACAGAAATGCCTCACTGGGAGGATTACTGGCCTCAAACAGATGTCATATGCAGACCTTTTAAAAAAACTCCAGCTCTACTCCATCATATATCGCCTACTCAGAGACAACCACTGCCTAATATACAAAGCCATGTCTAACCCAGATCTGCTGGACATGCTACACCTAAAGAAATCCCAATCTCTCTGAGCCACATGTTTCAGGGACCTAAACCTTGTCACCACAATAAACAGAACATGCTGGAGGGATAGATTCATGTCCTAGAGACTTCTCATGCTCTGGAACAGGCTACCCATTCATATCAAGCAATGCTCCTCATTAGCCCTCTTTAAGAGAAATCTTGACAATTGGATGGGAAACAGGAAATTCACCCCGAGGATCACTGCTGTGGTGCTGCTTGACAGGGGCACAGGAAAAGAATTTTATTGGGTGGCAAAAGCCAGGAAACCTTGTTTGGCTAGGCTTATATATGCCCTAGGGCCGATTGCCTAGTACATACCTATGAACCTATTTATACACAAACACACACCTGGGAAAGGCTGGCACAGCTTTAATAGCTATGCCCCCTTCTGCCCAGACTATAAGGTAGTTATCACTGTCACCAGCCAGATCCTTATCAGTTACTTTAAGGCCCTTAGCAAAGGGTATCCAATCTCAATGTGTAATGTTACTATTAATCCAAATGATAGTTTAACCAAGGTCCAGGCTATTATGATTGGCCTGCA
This sequence comes from Protopterus annectens, assembly GCF_019279795.1. Taxonomy (NCBI): domain Eukaryota; kingdom Metazoa; phylum Chordata; order Ceratodontiformes; family Protopteridae; genus Protopterus; species Protopterus annectens. Next base: position 1,939,003,355 of record NC_056726.1, read on the forward strand.
CAGTGTCAACAAATAGATATACAAGTACTCTAAGAGCTTAAATGTCTCTAAACAGACCAGCCACAATTGAAAATGTTTAAATTTATTTGATAATAAATAATAAAAGAACAAGACAATACTCAATAAATAATCAGTTACATCAGAGTTCACAATCACAGGAAATATTTAAAACAACATCACAGGATAGTCTCAAATAAATATAGAAAACATCTAAGCTATGTTTTCTATATAACTATCTAAATCCAAAAGAGTTACTATGCCCTAAAAACTTACTTACAGGACAACAATCAGGCAGATGTGGTGAGTTGACTGGATGTTCTTAATAACTCAAAGACAAAATAAAAAAAAAATTCTCTCTCTCTCAGAGAGTCCTTAAATTAATATCAAATATTACTGCTGGGTTAGCTTGGATGACATGACTTTTTGTCACCTGAGTATCGCAGGTGAAAATCCCATTTCTAGAAACTGCCAGCATTTTAGCATCTTCCGGTAAAAAATACATATCTCTCAGATCATTGCAACTGCTGGAAGACATAAAACAATAAAACAGTTACAAAACAATGTAGAAGGCACCCTAGTTCTAGAGATTCTGTCTCACTGCTGCATTGAAACTAACTTTAATAGTGCAATCATAAAACAAGTTTATTTCAACTATTTTCTTGAAGTTTTGCAAATTAACCCTCTATGTTCTAGTTCCCATTGTTAAAACATATACATTTACACATGTACAATACTTTATATACATTTCTGTTCTAATCTAGCAGGGTACACTGTGGTTACACATCTATACTCAGTACTATATATACAAACCCTGTTCAATGCATACTTCTGTACCAGCAGTTTAATATACACATATTTTGTTGTTTTTGGGCCCCTTTATGGATCAAACCAGTGGGTTAAAAGGGGAAAAAAAAAAGAAAAAAAAGGGGAGGAAAACCCTTTTTTGATTTTTTTTAATTTAACTTTTAAAAAAAAATTTTTTCCCCAAAAAAAGAAAACAAAAAGGGAAAAAACAATTTCGGGGGGCAAAAAAAAAAAAAAAAAAAAAAAAAAAAAAAAAAAAAAAAAAAAAAAAAAAAAAAAAAAAAAAAAAAAAAAAAAAAAAAAACAAAAAAAAAAAAAAAAAAAAAAAAAAAAAAAAAAAAAAAAAAAAAAAAAAAAAAAAAAAAAAAAAAAAAAAAAAAAAAAAAAAAAAAAAAAAAAAAAAAAAAAAAAAAAAAAAAAAAAAAAAAAAAAAAAAAAAAAAAAAAAAAAAAAAAAAAAAAAAAAAAAAAAAAAAAAAAAAAAAAAAAAAAAAAAAAAAAAAAAAAAAAAAAAAAAAAAAAAAAAAAAAAAAAAAAAAAAAAAAAAAAAAAAAAAAAAAAAAAAAAAAAAAAAAAAAAAAAAAAAAAAAAAAAAAAAAAAAAAAAAAAAAAAAAAAAAAAAAAAAAAAAAAAAAAAAAAAAAAAAAAAAAAAAAAAAAAAAAAAAAAAAAAAAAAAAAAAAAAAAAAAAAAAAAAAAAAAAAAAAAAAAAAAAAAAAAAAAAAAAAAAAAAAAAAAAAAAAAAAAAAAAAAAAAAAAAAAAAAAAAAAAAAAAAAAAAAAAAAAAAAAAAAAAAAAAAAAAAAAAAAAAAAAAAAAAAAAAAAAAAAAAAAAAAAAAAAAAAAAAAAAAAAAAAAAAAAAAAAAAAAAAAAAAAAAAAAAAAAAAAAAAAAAAAAAAAAAAAAAAAAAAAAAAAAAAAAAAAAAAAAAAAAAAAAAAAAAAAAAAAAAAAAAAAAAAAAAAAAAAAAAAAAAAAAAAAAAAAAAAAAAAAAAAAAAAAAAAAAAAAAAAAAAAAAAAAAAAAAAAAAAAAAAAAAAAAAAAAAAAAAAAAAAAAAAAAAAAAAAAAAAAAAAAAAAAAAAAAAAAAAAAAAAAAAAAAAAAAAAAAAAAAAAAAAAAAAAAAAAAAAAAAAAAAAAAAAAAAAAAAAAAAAAAAAAAAAAAAAAAAAAAAAAAAAAAAAAAAAAAAAAAAAAAAAAAAAAAAAAAAAAAAAAAAAAAAAAAAAAAAAAAAAAAAAAAAAAAAAAAAAAAAAAAAAAAAAAAAAAAAAAAAAAAAAAAAAAAAAAAAAAAAAAAAAAAAAAAAAAAAAAAAAAAAAAAAAAAAAAAAAAAAAAAAAAAAAAAAAAAAAAAAAAAAAAAAAAAAAAAAAAAAAAAAAAAAAAAAAAAAAAAAAAAAAAAAAAAAAAAAAAAAAAAAAAAAAAAAAAAAAAAAAAAAAAAAAAAAAAAAAAAAAAAAAAAAAAAAAAAAAAAAAAAAAAAAAAAAAAAAAAAAAAAAAAAAAAAAAAAAAAAAAAAAAAAAAAAAAAAAAAAAAAAAAAAAAAAAAAAAAAAAAAAAAAAAAAAAAAAAAAAAAAAAAAAAAAAAAAAAAAAAAAAAAAAAAAAAAAAAAAAAAAAAAAAAAAAAAAAAAAAAAAAAAAAAAAAAAAAAAAAAAAAAAAAAAAAAAAAAAAAAAAAAAAAAAAAAAAAAAAAAAAAAAAAAAAAAAAAAAAAAAAAAAAAAAAAAAAAAAAAAAAAAAAAAAAAAAAAAAAAAAAAAAAAAAAAAAAAAAAAAAAAAAAAAAAAAAAAAAAAAAAAAAAAAAAAAAAAGGGGGGGGGGGGGGGGGGGGGGGGGGGGGGGGGGGGGGGGGGGGGGGGGGGGGGGGGGGGGGGGGGGGGGGGGGGGGGGGGGGGGGGGGGGGGGGGGGGGGGGGGGGGGGGGGGGGGGGGGGGGGGGGGGGGGGGGGGGGGGGGGGGGGGGGGGGGGGGGGGGGGGGGGGGGGGGGGGGGGGGGGGGGGGGGGGGGGGGGGGGGGGGGGGGGGGGGGGGGGGGGGGGGGGGGGGGGGGGGGGGGGGGGGGGGGGGGGGGGGGGGGGGGGGGGGGGGGGGGGGGGGGGGGGGGGGGGGGGGGGGGGGGGGGGGGGGGGGGGGGGGGGGGGGGGGGGGGGGGGGGGGGGGGGGGGGGGGGGGGGGGGGGGGGGGGGGGGGGGGGGGGGGGGGGGGGGGGGGGGGGGGGGGGGGGGGGGGGGGGGGGGGGGGGGGGGGGGGGGGGGGGGGGGGGGGGGGGGGGGGGGGGGGGGGGGGGGGGGGGGGGGGGGGGGGGGGGGGGGGGGGGGGGGGGGGGGGGGGGGGGGGGGGGGGGGGGGGGGGGGGGGGGGGGGGGGGGGGGGGGGGGGGGGGGGGGGGGGGGGGGGGGGGGGGGGGGGGGGGGGGGGGGGGGGGGGGGGGGGGGGGGGGGGGGGGGGGGGGGGGGGGGGGGGGGGGGGGGGGGGGGGGGGGGGGGGGGGGGGGGGGGGGGGGGGGGGGGGGGGGGGGGGGGGGGGGGGGGGGGGGGGGGGGGGGGGGGGGGGGGGGGGGGGGGGGGGAGTTTCACAAGGAAAAAGGGCAAACATTCCGCTGGTGGGGGCTGGTTTGGGAAGACTTCCCTTGTTATCTGGTATAAATCAACTACCTTAGCATGCACATGTTCTGATATAGTCCAGTGAGTCTCAGTATAGACTGATTACAGGCTCAGAGGTAAATTTTATGGGTGTTTCATGTAGATTTGTGTTTCAAAGTGCATGTAATATCTGATCACCACAAAAGTGCACTTTTTTCAATAAAATAAAGCCCCAGAACTAAAGAACTTTATTCAATTTATTTTTGAATGAAAAACAGTTTTATTGCAAATGCTATGGAATCTGCTAACAACTAGACATAAATATAAATAAACCATAACAATACTTCTGCACTCCAAATCGAAGCAGCAACCAAAGTCTCCAAATGTGAAAAAGGTTAGGACTTGTAAAATAAAGCAAGCAAACAGTGAAAAATCAATACTTTATTCTAGTGCCTTGGTGTCACCACCTTCTTGCAATACAAACAGATACCCAGTTTAATTCATTATTCAGCCCCTTAGGGAACAGTGTTTTGTATTTTAAAATATACACACATTCTTTATACAATATTTTTCTTTCAACATCACTTCATCCCCCCAAATACAATTAACTTGTTCCAAAACAGTACCTTTTAATAAAGCAGCATTACTATTATGCTTTGTTTTAAAATGTGAAGAAATTATTTTATCCTCCCTTTGGTGTTTTATATCTCACAAATGCTCCATAAATCTAGTACAGAACATTATTTTTATATCTCCAATGTAAAATAAGTCACATGAACAACACAAACCAATACCACCCCTTTACTTTCACATGTAAACAAACCTTTAGATTCAAATCTAACATTATTAATAAACCTAACAGAGTCAATATGTGTACACACTGTGCATTTACCACGCTTAAAAGTCCCTAAAACTGTAAGTGGTCTTTGTATATTTCCCACTGGCATAACAAAAGCCCCATGCACCAACATGTCTTTTATATTACTACCATTTGTGTATGATAAGGAAGGGTATTCAGGTAATATAGTTGCTAAATGTTTATAATGTAGTAAATATTTTCAATAATGTTTAACTCAACCAACAGTTTCTTCACTTTTAATATCATACAGAGAGACAAATATATATTTGTTCCTTTTCACACTGCTTGGGCACAGTACCTCTGTATTGTACTGCACCCCCTTTCTACTTAATTGTTTTGTCCCTGTCAATTCTTTTATAACTCTACACTCTGCCTCCTGCACTTTAACAGAATCATATCCTCTTCTTAAAAACATGTCTGCTGACATCTTAGGTTCCTGCTTCAAAGCATCCCTATTACTACAAATTCTTAACAAATGTAAAAACTCACCATAAGGAAGAGCTGCTAGTGAATGAGGAAAATGGCAACTGATACATGAAGATATTGACTACCATCTAAAAATTTTCTATGCACCCCAGTGGTAATAGATCCATCCTCCTTCCCCTCTAAAACAAGGTCCAAATAGGCTAGTTTTCTAACTTGTTGTAGACCATCAAAATACAGCCCAAATAGATTACAATGTAAATCAGCAACAAAATTATGCACATTATCTTGACCATCATCACAAATAAAAATCAAATCATCTATATGCCTAAAATAAAAATTCACGTATTTCTTCACAAAGTCCTGTTTAAACAGAAACACAATTTCAAAAAATTCCATGAATAAATTGGCATACATGGGGGCAAACGGAGCCCCCCATGAATGTTCCTTGCTTTTGCCTAAACAGTTGATTATTATAACAAAAATATTTTTTAAACAAAAATCCACCTATTTAACTATAAAATTAGAAAATGGATTGTCCCTCAAAAAATAAGAAACAGCTTTTAAACCATCAACATGTTTGATAAAGGTGTATAAACTTTTAACATCTAGTACCACCCAATACATCCCTTTGCTAAATGTAATCAAGGATATTGTTTTCAAAAAATCAAAACTGTCCTGTATATAAGCAGATGTTTTTTGAACATAAGGAAACAAAATTTCATGTAATATCAAGCCTACATTATGGAGAAAATACTTACATGCTGAGATAATAGGTCTACCTGGGGGATCTATCAAACTGTTATGTATCTTTGGCAGACAGAAAAAAAACCAGCCATTTCAGTATTTTTACTAAACAATTTTTCTTTAACATCTTTTTACGTGAAATAGCCCAACCTCTCACCCTTCATCAATAATTTCTCATATTCTGCCAAAGCTTTTTCAAATACTTTTTTCTCACATATTTCATAAACATCCTGATTCTTCAAGTGGTCCATACACATCTCATGGTATTGCACTGCACTCATAACTACAATTTTGTTGCCTTTATTGGCTGGTTTTATCGCTAAATCTTTTCTGTTTTGTAATTCCTTTAAAGATTACAACTCCTTATATGTTAAATTATTTTCAATGCCCCCCTTATGTCTGAAAATATCCTCACAAATATTTTCCCCACAAAATTGATCGTAGAACTAAAGTGAGCCACATGTTCATTTTCAAAGGGAGGAATGAACTTGTTTGCATAGGAACATCAGAAGTATCTATTGTACAATAAGCATTTACACCATCATCATTTTTTTTTTTTTTTTTTTATTTAACATTTGTTGACCGGGAAAGTCTGACTAAGTTCCATAGAGCCTGTTTTCAGCGGAGGCCCGGGGAGAAATTAATGGAACATGGCACACCTCATCACAAAGGGGTTCTCCTCCAGAAAAAGAAAGGTCATTGTTCCTCTCTACTCATCCCTCATCACACCCATTATAGAGTACAATGCCCCATTTTGGCATGTACCTCGCAAGACATCTGCAACAACTAGAAAGGCCACAGAAATGCCTCACTAGGAGGATAACTGGCCTCAAACAGATGTCATATGCAGACCTTTTAAAAAAACTCCAGCTCTACTCCATCATATATCGCCTACTCAGAGACAACCTCTGCCTTATATACAAAGCCATGTCTAACCCAGATCTGCTGGACATGCTACACCTAAAGAAATCCCAATCTCTCTGAGCCACATGTTTCAGGGACCTAAACCTTGTCACCACAATAAACAGAACATGCTGGAGGGATAGATTCACGTCCTAGAGACTTCTCATGCTCTGGAACAGGCTACCCATTCATATCAAGCAATGCTCCTCATTAGCCCTCTTTAAGAGAAATCTTGACAATTGGATGAGAAACAGGAAATTCACCCCGGGGATCACTGCTGTGGTGCTGCTTGACAGGGGCACAGGAAAAGAATTTTATTGGGTGGCAAAAGCCAGGAAACCTTGTTTGGCTAGGCTTATATATGCCCTAGGGCCGATTGCCTAGTACATACCTATGAACCTATTTATACACAAACACACACCTGGGAAAGGCTGGCACAGCTTTAATAGCTATGCCCCCTTTTGCCCAGACTATAAGGTAGTTATCACTGTCACCAGCCAGATCCTTATCAGTTACTTTAAGGCCCTTAGAAAAGGGTATCCAATCTCAATGTGTAATGTTACTATTAATCTAAATGGTAGTTTAACCAAGGTCCAGGCTATTATGATTGGCCTGCACAGTGTCAACAAATAGATATACAAGTACTCTAAGAGCTTAAATGTCTCTAAACAGACCAGCCACAATTGAAAATGTTTAAATTTATTTGATAATAAATAATAAAAGAACAAGACAATACTCAATAAATAATCAGTTACATCAGAGTTCACAATCACAGGAAATATTTAAAACAACATCACAGGATAGTCTCAAATAAATATAGAAAACATCTAAGCTATGTTTTCTATATAACTATCTAAATCCAAAAGAGTTACTATGCCCTAAAAACTTACTTACAGGACAACAATCAGGCAGACGTGGTGAGTTGACTGGATGTTCTTAATAACTCAAAGACAAATAAAAAAAAAAATTCTCTCTCTCAGAGAGTCCTTAAATTAATATCAAATATTACTGCTGGGTTAGCTTGGATGACATGACTTTTTGTCACCTGAGTATCCCAGGTGAAAATCCCATTTCTAGAAACTGCCAGCATTTTAGCATCTTCCGGTAAAAAATACATATCTCTCAGATCATTGCAACTGCTGGAAGACATAAAACAATAAAACAGTTACAAAACAATGTAGAAGGCACCCTAGTTCTAGAGATTCTGTCTCACTGCTGCATTGAAACTAACTTTAATAGTGCAATCATAAAACAAGTTTATTTCAACTATTTTCTTGAAGTTTTGCAAATTAACCCTCTATGTTCTAGTTCCCATTGTTAAAACATATACATTTACACATGTACAATACTTTATATACATTTCTGTTCTAATCTAGCAGGGTACACTGTGGTCACACATCTATACTCAGTACTATATATACAAACCCTGTTCAATGCATACTTCTGTACCAGCAGTTTAATATACACATAACATACAGTTCTAATACATTTGTAAGACAAGCATAGAATCTTGTTGATATTCACAAATGACATATGATTATTTACAAAAATTCCAGATAGCTGGGCTGGCAGTATTTCCCTTTGTCACAAGGGACAGGGTATAAATATGGGGCAAAATCAGAGGTGTTCTGCAAAATCGGAGAACAATGAGAGGATCCTATTCTTATTCACTTTACAAGTTAATGGAACAAGAAGTTTTCCATCAGCATGCATTTTCTGAACAACAAAAACTATGAAACTAATCACTGGAATTATTGATTGACATTAATCTTCAGTGACTTTTAACCATTTACTGATTTATCAAAAAATGAAGAAGTGTGTGAAAGTCTGGCGGTTAATGCCTAGGATGAAGGCTCTAAGCTTTGAACGAGGAGATTCCTGTAGTCAAAGATACAAGGTTTGATCTTTCTACCTCCATTTATCTACTGAGTAATTCTGAACAAGTAGCTTTACCAGACAGTGCTCCTGATAAGGGGTTTACCTGCTTAACAAGTGCAGTAAAAAAAGTGTATTTGCCTGGTTAACAAGTGCAGTAAAAAGCTGGATGTTTAAAGAAACTATAAATAACACAATAAATATTTTTGTAGACTAATGACATTGCAAGTAACTGTTCTTCAATGAATAAAGGATGCCCAGTAAATGTTCTTTGATTAATAGAGGTTGGCATAATGCAGTTGGATGGCACAGTGGTGCAGTGGTAGCATTGTCACCTCACAGCAAGAGGTTCCCTGGTTTGATTCTAGGGTGGGGTGCCTTCTGTGTGGAGTCTGCATGTCCTCCCTGCATTCATGTGGGTTTCTCTGGGTGCTCTGGTTTCCTCCCACGTTTCAAAGACATGCAGCTAGATAGAGCATTTCTCCCCTGGCCTCTGCTGAAAATTGGCTTTATTTTGAGTCAGACTTTCCTGGTAAACAAATGTTAATTAAATAAAAAATAAGGTATGTCCCTTGCAAGCATAATGTGCAGCATTTGATTCTCACATGGTTATACTTAAAATGGCCCACAAGGGCAGTTAGCCTAGTACTAATTTATGAATAAGGGTTATCCAAGGACTCCAAGATAGCTGTCAGAGGGTAACCATAGCAGTTCTCAAAGACAGTAGAAAGGATTTTTAATGGTCAGTGATGAATAAGGTCTGCAATCTCAGGGCTAAGGGAGCACAGAGACACACACACACACACACACACACACACACACACACACACACACACACACACACACACACACACACACACACCTAAATAGATAAATAGGTCTCTTTAACCATAGCTTAGTAATTTCTAAAAAAAATGCCTTCTAAAATGCAAATATGGGAAACACATGATGGTATTTCAGTCTCTCCTTCTTAAAAAATATTCTTTTGGTTCGGTTTTGGTAACTGTAATGCTGTCCCTTCTAAAACATCATACAAAATGCCAAAGTACATGCCTGTATGTCTGACTCCCCTTCTAGTGTTCAGTGCCCTCTAAAAAGAGTATATAAAATGCCAAAACACATGCCACTGTCAGTCTCTCCTTATAAAAAAGACCACACTTTCCATTACTGTGTTTAGCTCCAACAGTCAGACTCTCATTATCTTGAATGCTATATATCAAAACCAATAAATATAGAGGGAAACAGAAAGAGTGGACCTAATCTGCAGTAAAGTGAGACATGTGCATAGGATGTGTTGCTGCCTTATGATCATACCAGTGTTAAAAGAGAGAGAGACCTTTTTGATTTTTTTAATACTTTTTAATATTCCAAGGACTAGGGAACTGATTGGGGCATAGAGTTTCACAGGGGAAGCACATGTCCCTGTGTGCTCTGTTGTAGTACTTCCCCTTGTTATCTGGTATAAATCAACTACCTTAGCATGCACATGTTCTGATATAGTCCAGTGAGTCTCAGTATAGACTGATTACAGGCTCAGAGGTAAATTTTATGGGTGTTTCATGTAGATTTGTTTCAAAGTGCATGTAATATCTGATCACCACAAAAGTGCACTTTTTTCAATAAAATAAAGCCCCAGAACTAAAGAACTTTATTCAATTTATTTTTGAATGAAAAACAGTTTTATTGCAAATGCTATGGAATCTGCTAACAACTAGACATAAATATAAATAAACCATAACAATACTTCTGCACTCCAAATCGAAGCAGCAACCAAAGTCTCCAAATGTGAAAAAGGTTAGGACTTGTAAAATAAAGCAACCAAGCAGTGAAAAATCAATACTTTATTCTAGTGCCTTGGTGTCACCACCTTCTTGCAATACAAACAGATACCCAGTTTAATTCATTATTCAGCCCCTTAGGGAACAGTGTTTTGTATTTTAAAATATACACACATTCTTTATACAATATTTTTCTTTCAACATCACTTCATCCCCCCAAATACAATTAACTTGTTCCAAAACAGTACCTTTTAATAAAGCAGCATTACTATTATGCTTTGTTTTAAAATGTGAAGAAATTATTTTATCCTCCCTTTGGTGTTTTATATCTCACAAATGCTCCATAAATCTAGTACAGAACATTATTTTTATATCTCCAATGTAAAATAAGTCACATGAACAACACAAACCAATACCACCCCTTTACTTTCACATGTAAACAAACCTTTAGATTCAAATCTAACATTATTAATAAACCTAACAGAGTCAATATGTGTACACACTGTGCATTTACCACGCTTAAAAGTCCCTAAAACTGTAAGTGGTCTTTGTATATTTCCCACTGGCATAACAAAAGCCCCATGCACCAACATGTCTTTTATATTACTACCATTTGTGTATGATAAGGAAGGGTATTCAGGTAATATAGTTGCTAAATGTTTATAATGTAGTAAATATTTTCAATAATGTTTAACTCAACCAACAGTTTCTTCACTTTTAATATCATACAGAGAGACAAATATATATTTGTTCCTTTTCACACTGCTTGGGCACAGTACCTCTGTATTGTACTGCACCCCCTTTCTACTTAATTGTTTTGTCCCTGTCAATTCTTTTATAACTCTACACTCTGCCTCCTGCACTTTAACAGAATCATATCCTCTTCTTAAAAACATGTCTGCTGACATCTTAGGTTCCTGCTTCAAAACATCCCTATTACTACAAATTCTTAACAAATGTAAAAACTCACCATAAGGAAGAGCTGCTAGTGAATGAGGAAAATGGCAACTGATACATGAAGATATTGACTACCATCTAAAAATTTTCTATGCACCCCAGTGGTAATAGATCCATCCTCCTTCCCCTCTAAAACAAGGTCCAAATAGGCTAGTTTTCTAACTTGTTGTAGACCATCAAAATACAGCCCAAATAGATTACAATGTAAATCAGCAACAAAATTATGCACATTATCTTGACCATCATCACAAATAAAAATCAAATCATCTATATACCTAAAATAAAAATTCACGTATTTCTTCACAAAGTCCTGTTTAAACAGAAACACAATTTCAAAAAATTCCATGAATAAATTGGCATACATGGGGGCAAACGGAGCCCCCCATGAATGTTCCTTGCTTTTGCCTAAACAGTTGATTATTATAACAAAAATATTTTTTAAACAAAAATCCACCTATTTAACTATAAAATTAGAAAATGGATTGTCCCCCAAAAAATAAGAAACAGCTTTTAAACCATCAACATGTTTGATAAAGGTGTATAAACTTTTAACATCTAGTACCACCCAATACATCCCTTTGCTAAATGTAATCAAGGATATTGTTTTCAAAAAATCAAAACTGTCCTGTATATAAGCAGGTGTTTTTTGAACATAAGGAAACAAAATTTCATGTAATATCAAGCCTACATTATGGAGAAAATACTTACATGCTGAGATAATAGGTCTACCTGGGGGATCTATCAAACTGTTATGTATCTTTGGCAGACAGAAAAAAAAAACAGCCATTTCAGTATTTTTACTAAACAATTTTTCTTTAACATCTTTTTACGTGAAATAGCCCAACCTCTCACCCTTCATCAATAATTTCTCATATTCTGCCAAAGCTTTTTCAAATACTTTTTTCTCACATATTTCATAAACATCCTGATTCTTCAAGTGGTCCATACACATCTCATGGTATTGCACTGCACTCATAACTACAATTTTGTTGCCTTTATTGGCTGGTTTTATCGCTAAATCTTTTCTGTTTTGTAATTCCTTTAAAGATTACAACTCCTTATATGTTAAATTATTTTCAATGCCCCCCTTATGTCTGAAAATATCCTCACAAATATTTTCCCCACAAAATTGATCGTAGAACTAAAGTGAGCCACATGTTCATTTTCAAAGGGAGGAATGAACTTGTTTGCATAGGAACATCAGAAGTATCTATTGTACAATAAGCATTTACACCATCATCATTTTTTTTTTTTTTTTATTTAACATTTGTTGACCGGGAAAGTCTGACTAAGTTCCATAGAGCCTGTTTTCAGCGGAGGCCCGGGGAGAAATTAATGGAACATGGCACACCTCATCACAAAGGGGTTCTCCTCCAGAAAAAGAAAGGTCATTGTTCCTCTCTACTCATCCCTCATCACACCCATTATAGAGTACAATGCCCCATTTTGGCATGTACCTCGCAAGACATCTGCAACAACTAGAAAGGCCACAGAAATGCCTCACTAGGAGGATAACTGGCCTCAAACAGATGTCATATGCAGACCTTTTAAAAAAACTCCAGCTCTACTCCATCATATATCGCCTACTCAGAGACAACCTCTGCCTAATATACAAAGCCATGTATAACCCAGATCTGCTGGACATGCTACACCTAAAGAAATCCCAATCTCTCTGAGCCACATGTTTCAGGGACCTAAACCTTGTCACCACAATAAACAGAACATGCTGGAGGGATAGATTCACGTCCTAGAGACTTCTCATGCTCTGGAACAGGCTACCCATTCATATCAAGCAATGCTCCTCATTAGCCCTCTTTAAGAGAAATCTTGACAATTGGATGAGAAACAGGAAATTCACCCGGGATCACTGCTGTGGTGCTGCTTGACAGGGGCACAGGAAAAGAATTTTATTGGGTGGCAAAAGCCAGGAAACCTTGTTTGGCTAGGCTTATATATGCCCTAGGGCCGATTGCCTAGTACATACCTATGAACCTATTTATACACAACACACACCTGGGAAAGGCTGGCACAGCTTTAATAGCTATGCCCCCTTTTGCCCAGACTATAAGGTAGTTATCACTGTCACCAGCCAGATCCTTATCAGTTACTTTAAGGCCCTTAGCAAAGGGTATCCAATCTCAATGTGTAATGTTACTATTAATCCAAATGGTAGTTTAACCAAGGTCCAGGCTATTATGATTGGCCTGTACAGTGTCAACAAATAGATATACAAGTACTCTAAGAGCTTAAATGTCTCTAAACAGACCAGCCACAATTGAAAATGTTTAAATTTATTTGATAATAAATAATAAAAGAACAAGACAATACTCAATAAATAATCAGTTACATCAGAGTTCACAATCACAGGAAATATTTAAAACAACATCACAGGATAGTCTCAATAAATATAGAAAACATCTAAGCTATGTTTTCTATATAACTATCTAAATCCAAAAGAGTTACTATGCCCTAAAAACTTACTTACAGGACAACAATCAGGCAGACGTGGTGAGTTGACTGGATGTTCTTAATAACTCAAAGACAAATAAAAAAAAAAATTCTCTCTCTCTCAGAGAGTCCTTAAATTAATATCAAATATTACTGCTGGGTTAGCTTGGATGACATGACTTTTTGTCACCTGAGTATCCCAGGTGAAAATCCCATTTCTAGAAACTGCCAGCATTTTAGCATCTTCCGGTAAAAAATACATATCTCTCAGATCATTGCAACTGCTGGAAGACATAAAACAATAAAACAGTTACAAAACAATGTAGAAGGCACCCTAGTTCTAGAGATTCTGTCTCACTGCTGCATTGAAACTAACTTTAATAGTGCAATCATAAAATAAGTTTATTTCAACTATTTTCTTGAAGTTTTGCAAATTAACCCTCTATGTTCTAGTTCCCACTTTATATACATTTCTGTTCTAATCTAGCAGGGTACACTGTGGTCACACATCTATACTCAGTACTATATATACAAACCCTGTTCAATGCATACTTCTGTACCAGCAGTTTAATATACGCATAACATACAGTTCTAATACATTTGTAAGACAAGCATAGAATCTTGTTGATATTCACAAATGACATATGATTATTTACATAAATTCCAGCTAGCTGGGCTGGCAGTATTTCCCTTTGTCACAAGGGACAGGGTATAAATATGGGGCAAAATCAGAGGTGTTCTGCAAAATCGGAGAACAATGAGAGGATCCTATTCTTATTCACTTTAAAAGTTAATGGAACAAGAAGTTTTCCATCAGCATGCATTTTCTTAACAACAAAAACTATGAAACTAATCACTGGAATTATTGATTGACGTTAATCTTCAGTGACTTTTAACCATTTACTGATTTATCAAAAATGAAGAAGTATGTGAAAGTCTGGCGGTTAATGCCTAGGATGAAGGCTCTAAGCTTTGAATGAGGAGATTCCTGTAGTCAAAGATACAAGGTTTGATCTTTCTACCTCCATTTATCTACTGAGTAATTCTGAACAAGTAGCTTTACCAGACAGTGCTCCTGATAAGGGGTTTACCTGCTTAACAAGTGCAGTAAAAAAAGTGTATTTGCCTGGTTAGCAAGTGCAGTAAAAAGCTGGATGTTTAAAGAAACTATAAATAACACAATAAATATTTTTGTAGACTAATGACATTGCAAGTAACTGTTCTTCAATGAATAAAGGCTGCCCAGTAAATGTTCTTTGATTAATAGAGGTTGGCATAATGCAGTTGGATGGCACAGTGGTGCAGTGGTAGCATTGTCACCTCACAGCAAGAGGTTCCCTGGTTTGATTCTAGGGCGGGGTGCCTTCTGTGTGGAGTCTGCATGTCCTCCCTGCATTCATGTGGGTTTCTCTGGGTGCTCTGGTATCCTCCCACGTTTCAAAGACATGCAGCTAGATAGAGCATTTCTCCCCTGGCCTCTGCTGAAAATTGGCTTTATTTCAAGTCAGACTTTCCTGGTAAACAAATGTTAATTAAATAAAAAATAAGGTATGTCCCTTGCAAGCATAATGTGCAGCATTTGATTCTCACATGGTTATACTTAAAATAGCCCACAAGGGCAGTTAGCCTAGTACTAATTTATGAATAAGGGTTATCCAAGGACTCCAAGATAGCTGTCAGAGGGTAACCATAGCAGTTCTCAAAGACAGTAGAAAGGATTTTTAATGGTCAGTGATGAATAAGGTCTGCAATCTCAGGGCTAAGGGAGCACAGACACACACACACACACACACACACACACACCTAAATAGATAAATAGGTCTCTTTAACCATAGCTTAGTAATTTCTAAAAAAAATGCCTTCTAAAATGCAAATATGGGAAACACATGATGGTATTTCAGTCTCTCCTTCTTAAAAAATATTCTTTTGGTTCGGTTTTGGTAACTGTAATGCTGTCCCTTCTAAAACATCATACAAAATGCCAAAGTACATGCCTGTATGTCTGCCTCCCCTTCTAGTGTTCAGTGCCCTCTAAAAAGAGTATATAAAATGCCAAAACACATGCCAGTGTCAGTCTCTCCTTATAAAAAAGACCACACTTTCCATTACTGTGTTTAGCTCCAACAGTCAGACTCTCATTATCTTGAATGCTATATATCAAAACCAATGAATATAGAGGGAAACAGAAAGAGTGGACCTAATCTGCAGTAAAGTGAGACATGTGCATAGGATGTGTTGCTGCCTTATGATCATACCAGTGTTAAAAGAGAGAGAGACCTTTTTGATTTTTTAATACTTTTTAATATTCCAAGGACTAGGGAACTGATTGGGACATAGAGTTTCACAGGGGAAGCACATGTCCCTGTGTGCTCTGTTGTAGTACTTCGCCTTGTTATCTGGTATAAATTAACTACCTTAGCATGCACATGTTCTGATATAGTCCAGTGAGTCTCAGTATAGACTGATTACAGGCTCAGAGGTAAATTTTATGGGTGTTTCATGTAGATTTGTTTCAAAGTGCATGTAATATCTGATCACCACAAAAGTGCACTTTTTTCAATAAAATAAAGCCCCAGAACTAAAGAACTTTATTCAATTTATTTTTGAATGAAAAACAGTTTTATTGCAAATGCTATGGAATCTGCTAACAACTAGACATAAATATAAATAAACCATAACAATACTTCTGCACTCCAAATCGAAGCAGCAACCAAAGTCTCCAAATGTGAAAAAGGTTAGGACTTGTAAAATAAAGCAAGCAAACAGTGAAAAATCAATACTTTATTCTAGTGCCTTGGTGTCACCACCTTCTTGCAGTACAAACAGATACCCAGTTTAGTTCATTATTCAGCCCCTTAGGGAACAGTGTTTTGTATTTTAAAATATACACACATTCTTTATACAATATTTTTCTTTCAACATCACTTCATCCCCCCAAATACAATTAACTTGTTCCAAAACAGTACCTTTTAATAAAGCAGCATTACTATTATGCTTTGTTTTAAAATGTGAAGAAATTATTTTATCCTCCCTTTGGTGTTTTATATCTCACAAATGCTCCATAAATCTAGTACAGAACATTATTTTTATATCTCCAATGTAAAATAAGTCACATGAACAACACAAACCAATACCACCCCTTTACTTTCACATGTAAACAAACCTTTAGATTCAAATCTAACATTATTAATAAACCTAACAGAGTCAATATGTGTACACACTGTGCATTTACCACGCTTAAAAGTCCCTAAAACTGTAAGTGGTCTTTGTATATTTCCCACTGGCATAACAAAAGCCCCATGCACCAACATGTCTTTTATATTACTACCATTTGTGTATGATAAGGAAGGGTATTCAGGTAATATAGTTGCTAAATGTTTATAATGTAGTAAATATTTTCAATAATGTTTAACTCAACCAACAGTTTCTTCACTTTTAATATCATACAGAGAGACAAATATATATTTGTTCCTTTTCACACTGCTTGGGCACAGTACCTCTGTATTGTACTGCACCCCCTTTCTACTTAATTGTTTTGTCCCTGTCAATTCTTTTATAACTCTACACTCTGCCTCCTGCACTTTAACAGAATCATATCCTCTTCTTAAAAACATGTCTGCTGACATCTTAGGTTCCTGCTTCAAAACATCCCTATTACTACAAATTCTTAACAAATGTAAAAACTCACCATAAGGAAGAGCTGCTAGTGAACGAGGAAAATGGCAACTGATACATGAAGATATTGACTACCATCTAAAAATTTTCTATGCACCCCAGTGGTAATAGATCCATCCTCCTTCCCCTCTAAAACAAGGTCCAAATAGACTAGTTTTCTACCTTGTTGTAGACCATCAAAATACAGCCCAAATAGATTACAATGTAAATCAGCAACAAAATTATGCACATTATCTTGACCATCATCACAAATAAAAATCAAATCATCTATATACCTAAAATAAAAATTCACGTATTTCTTCACAAAGTCCTGTTTAAACAGAAACACAATTTCAAAAAATTCCATGAATAAATTGGCATACATGGGGGCAAACAGAGCCCCCCATGAATGTTCCTTGCTTTTGCCTAAACAGTTGATTATTATAACAAAAATATTTTTTAAACAAAAATCCACCTATTTAACTATAAAATTAGAAAATGGATTGTCCCCCAAAAAATAAGAAACAGCTTTTAAACCATCAACATGTTTGATAAAGGTGTATAAACTTTTAACATCTAGTACCACCCAATACATCCCTTTGCTAAATGTAATCAAGGATATTGTTTTCAAAAAATCAAAACTGTCCTGTATATAAGCAGGTGTTTTTTGAACATAAGGAAACAAAATTTCATGTAATATCAAGCCTACATTATGGAGAAAATACTTACATGCTGAGATAATAGGTCTACCTGGGGGATCTATCAAACTGTTATGTATCTTTGGCAGACAGAAAAAAAAAACAGCCATTTCAGTATTTTTACTAAACAATTTTTCTTTAACATCTTTTTACGTGAAATAGCCCAACCTCTCACCCTTCATCAATAATTTCTCATATTCTGCCAAAGCTTTTTCAAATACTTTTTTCTCACATATTTCATAAACATCCTGATTCTTCAAGTGGTCCATACACATCTCATGGTATTGCACTGCACTCATAACTACAATTTTGTTGCCTTTATTGGCTGGTTTTATCGCTAAATCTTTTCTGTTTTGTAATTCCTTTAAAGATTACAACTCCTTATATGTTAAATTATTTTCAATGCCCCCCTTATGTCTGAAAATATCCTCACAAATATTTTCCCCACAAAATTGATCGTAGAACTAAAGTGTGCCACATGTTCATTTTCAAAGGGAGGAATGAACTTGTTTGCATAGGAACATCAGAAGTATCTATTGTACAATAAGCATTTACACCATCATCATTTTTTTTTTTTTTTTTTATTTAACATTTGTTGACCGGGAAAGTCTGACTAAGTTCCATAGAGCCTGTTTTCAGCGGAGGCCCGGGGAGAAATTAATGGAACATGGCACACCTCATCACAAAGGGGTTCTCCTCCAGAAAAAGAAAGGTCATTGTTCCTCTCTACTCATCCCTCATCACACCCATTATAGAGTACAATGCCCCATTTTGGCATGTACCTCGCAAGACATCTGCAACAACTAGAAAGGCCACAGAAATGCCTCACTAGGAGGATAACTGGCCTCAAACAGATGTCATATGCAGACCTTTTAAAAAAACTCCAGCTCTACTCCATCATATATCGCCTACTCAGAGACAACCTCTGCCTAATATACAAAGCCATGTATAACCCAGATCTGCTGGACATGCTACACCTAAAGAAATCCCAATCTCTCTGAGCCACATGTTTCAGGGACCTAAACCTTGTCACCACAATAAACAGAACATGCTGGAGGGATAGATTCACGTCCTAGAGACTTCTCATGCTCTGGAACAGGCTACCCATTCATATCAAGCAATGCTCCTCATTAGCCCTCTTTAAGAGAAATCTTGACAATTGGATGAGAAACAGGAAATTCACCCCGGGGATCACTGCTGTGGTGCTGCTTGACAGGGGCACAGGAAAAGAATTTTATTGGGTGGCAAAAGCCAGGAAACCTTGTTTGGCTAGGCTTATATATGCCCTAGGGCCGATTGCCTAGTACATACCTATGAACCTATTTATACACAAACACACACCTGGGAAAGGCTGGCACAGCTTTAATAGCTATGCCCCCTTTTGCCCAGACTATAAGGTAGTTATCACTGTCACCAGCCAGATCCTTATCAGTTACTTTAAGGCCCTTAGCAAAGGGTATCCAATCTCAATGTGTAATGTTACTATTAATCCAAATGGTAGTTTAACCAAGGTCCAGGCTATTATGATTGGCCTGTACAGTGTCAACAAATAGATATACAAGTACTCTAAGAGCTTAAATGTCTCTAAACAGACCAGCCACAATTGAAAATGTTTAAATTTATTTGATAATAAATAATAAAAGAACAAGACAATACTCAATAAATAATCAGTTACATCAGAGTTCACAATCACAGGAAATATTTAAAACAACATCACAGGATAGTCTCAAATAAATATAGAAAACATCTAAGCTATGTTTTCTATATAACTATCTAAATCCAAAAGAGTTACTATGCCCTAAAAACTTACTTACAGGACAACAATCAGGCAGACGTGGTGAGTTGACTGGATGTTCTTAATAACTCAAAGACAAATAAAAAAAAAAATTCTCTCTCTCTCAGAGAGTCCTTAAATTAATATCAAATATTACTGCTGGGTTAGCTTGGATGACATGACTTTTTGTCACCTGAGTATCCCAGGTGAAAATCCCATTTCTAGAAACTGCCAGCATTTTAGCATCTTCCGGTAAAAAATACATATCTCTCAGATCATTGCAACTGCTGGAAGACATAAAACAATAAAACAGTTACAAAACAATGTAGAAGGCACCCTAGTTCTAGAGATTCTGTCTCACTGCTGCATTGAAACTAACTTTAATAGTGCAATCATAAAATAAGTTTATTTCAACTATTTTCTTGAAGTTTTGCAAATTAACCCTCTATGTTCTAGTTCCCACTTTATATACATTTCTGTTCTAATCTAGCAGGGTACACTGTGGTCACACATCTATACTCAGTACTATATATACAAACCCTGTTCAATGCATACTTCTGTACCAGCAGTTTAATATACGCATAACATACAGTTCTAATACATTTGTAAGACAAGCATAGAATCTTGTTGATATTCACAAATGACATATGATTATTTACATAAATTCCAGCTAGCTGGGCTGGCAGTATTTCCCTTTGTCACAAGGGACAGGGTATAAATATGGGGCAAAATCAGAGGTGTTCTGCAAAATCGGAGAACAATGAGAGGATCCTATTCTTATTCACTTTAAAAGTTAATGGAACAAGAAGTTTTCCATCAGCATGCATTTTCTTAACAACAAAAACTATGAAACTAATCACTGGAATTATTGATTGACGTTAATCTTCAGTGACTTTTAACCATTTACTGATTTATCAAAAAATGAAGAAGTATGTGAAAGTCTGGCGGTTAATGCCTAGGATGAAGGCTCTAAGCTTTGAATGAGGAGATTCCTGTAGTCAAAGATACAAGGTTTGATCTTTCTACCTCCATTTATCTACTGAGTAATTCTGAACAAGTAGCTTTACCAGACAGTGCTCCTGATAAGGGGTTTACCTGCTTAACAAGTGCAGTAAAAAAAGTGTATTTGCCTGGTTAACAAGTGCAGTAAAAAGCTGGATGTTTAAAGAAACTATAAATAACACAATAAATATTTTTGTAGACTAATGACATTGCAAGTAACTGTTCTTCAATGAATAAAGGCTGCCCAGTAAATGTTCTTTGATTAATAGAGGTTGGCATAATGCAGTTGGATGGCACAGTGGTGCAGTGGTAGCATTGTCACCTCACAGCAAGAGGTTCCCTGGTTTGATTCTAGGGCGGGGTGCCTTCTGTGTGGAGTCTGCATGTCCTCCCTGCATTCATGTGGGTTTCTCTGGGTGCTCTGGTATCCTCCCACGTTTCAAAGACATGCAGCTAGATAGAGCATTTCTCCCTGGCCTCTGCTGAAAATTGGCTTTATTTCAAGTCAGACTTTCCTGGTAAACAAATGTTAATTAAATAAAAATAAGGTATGTCCCTTGCAAGCATAATGTGCAGCATTTGATTCTCACATGGTTATACTTAAAATAGCCCACAAGGGCAGTTAGCCTAGTACTAATTTATGAATAAGGGTTATCCAAGGACTCCAAGATAGCTGTCAGAGGGTAACCATAGCAGTTCTCAAAGACAGTAGAAAGGATTTTTAATGGTCAGTGATGAATAAGGTCTGCAATCTCAGGGCTAAGGGAGCACAGACACACACACACACACACACACACACACACCTAAATAGATAAATAGGTCTCTTTAACCATAGCTTAGTAATTTCTAAAAAAAATGCCTTCTAAAATGCAAATATGGGAAACACATGATGGTATTTCAGTCTCTCCTTCTTAAAAAATATTCTTTTGGTTCGGTTTTGGTAACTGTAATGCTGTCCCTTCTAAAACATCATACAAAATGCCAAAGTACATGCCTGTATGTCTGCCTCCCCTTCTAGTGTTCAGTGCCCTCTAAAAAGAGTATATAAAATGCCAAAACACATGCCAGTGTCAGTCTCTCCTTATAAAAAAGACCACACTTTCCATTACTGTGTTTAGCTCCAACAGTCAGACTCTCATTATCTTGAATGCTATATATCAAAACCAATGAATATAGAGGGAAACAGAAAGAGTGGACCTAATCTGCAGTAAAGTGAGACATGTGCATAGGATGTGTTGCTGCCTTATGATCATACCAGTGTTAAAAGAGAGAGAGAGACCTTTTTGATTTTTTTAATACTTTTTTATATTCCAAGGACTAGGGAACTGATTGGGGCATAGAGTTTCACAGGGGAAGCACATGTCCCTGTGTGCTCTGTTGTAGTACTTCGCCTTGTTATCTGGTATAAATTAACTACCTTAGCATGCACATGTTCTGATATAGTCCAGTGAGTCTCAGTATAGACTGATTACAGGCTCAGAGGTAAATTTTATGGGTGTTTCATGTAGATTTGTTTCAAAGTGCATGTAATATCTGATCACCACAAAAGTGCACTTTTTTCAATAAAATAAAGCCCCAGAACTAAAGAACTTTATTCAATTTATTTTTGAATGAAAAACAGTTTTATTGCAAATGCTATGGAATCTGCTAACAACTAGACATAAATATAAATAAACCATAACAATACTTCTGCACTCCAAATCGAAGCAGCAACCAAAGTCTCCAAATGTGAAAAAGGTTAGGACTTGTAAAATAAAGCAAGCAAACAGTGAAAAATCAATACTTTATTCTAGTGCCTTGGTGTCACCACCTTCTTGCAGTACAAACAGATACCCAGTTTAGTTCATTATTCAGCCCCTTAGGGAACAGTGTTTTGTATTTTAAAATATACACACATTCTTTATACAATATTTTTCTTTCAACATCACTTCATCCCCCCAAATACAATTAACTTGTTCCAAAACAGTACCTTTTAATAAAGCAGCATTACTATTATGCTTTGTTTTAAAATGTGAAGAAATTATTTTATCCTCCCTTTGGTGTTTTATATCTCACAAATGCTCCATAAATCTAGTACAGAACATTATTTTTATATCTCCAATGTAAAATAAGTCACATGAACAACACAAACCAATACCACCCCTTTACTTTCACATGTAAACAAACCTTTAGATTCAAATCTAACATTATTAATAAACCTAACAGAGTCAATATGTGTACACACTGTGCATTTACCACGCTTAAAAGTCCCTAAAACTGTAAGTGGTCTTTGTATATTTCCCACTGGCATAACAAAAGCCCCATGCACCAACATGTCTTTTATATTACTACCATTTGTGTATGATAAGGAAGGGTATTCAGGTAATATAGTTGCTAAATGTTTATAATGTAGTAAATATTTTCAATAATGTTTAACTCAACCAACAGTTTCTTCACTTTTAATATCATACAGAGAGACAAATATATATTTGTTCCTTTTCACACTGCTTGGGCACAGTACCTCTGTATTGTACTGCACCCCCTTTCTACTTAATTGTTTTGTCCCTGTCAATTCTTTTATAACTCTACACTCTGCCTCCTGCACTTTAACAGAATCATATCCTCTTCTTAAAAACATGTCTGCTGACATCTTAGGTTCCTGCTTCAAAACATCCCTATTACTACAAATTCTTAACAAATGTAAAAACTCACCATAAGGAAGAGCTGCTAGTGAACGAGGAAAATGGCAACTGATACATGAAGATATTGACTACCATCTAAAAATTTTCTATGCACCCCAGTGGTAATAGATCCATCCTCCTTCCCCTCTAAAACAAGGTCCAAATAGACTAGTTTTCTACCTTGTTGTAGACCATCAAAATACAGCCCAAATAGATTACAATGTAAATCAGCAACAAAATTATGCACATTATCTTGACCATCATCACAAATAAAAATCAAATCATCTATATACCTAAAATAAAAATTCACGTATTTCTTCACAAAGTCCTGTTTAAACAGAAACACAATTTCAAAAAATTCCATGAATAAATTGGCATACATGGGGGCAAACGGAGCCCCCCATGAATGTTCCTTGCTTTTGCCTAAACAGTTGATTATTATAACAAAAATATTTTTTAAACAAAAATCCACCTATTTAACTATAAAATTAGAAAATGGATTGTCCCCCAAAAAATAAGAAACAGCTTTTAAACCATCAACATGTTTGATAAAGGTGTATAAACTTTTAACATCTAGTACCACCCAATACATCCCTTTGCTAAATGTAATCAAGGATATTGTTTTCAAAAAATCAAAACTGTCCTGTATATAAGCAGGTGTTTTTTGAACATAAGGAAACAAAATTTCATGTAATATCAAGCCTACATTATGGAGAAAATACTTACATGCTGAGATAATAGGTCTACCTGGGGGATCTATCAAACTGTTATGTATCTTTGGCAGACAGAAAAAAAAAACAGCCATTTCAGTATTTTTACTAAACAATTTTTCTTTAACATCTTTTTACGTGAAATAGCCCAACCTCTCACCCTTCATCAATAATTTCTCATATTCTGCCAAAGCTTTTTCAAATACTTTTTTCTCACATATTTCATAAACATCCTGATTCTTCAAGTGGTCCATACACATCTCATGGTATTGCACTGCACTCATAACTACAATTTTGTTGCCTTTATTGGCTGGTTTTATCGCTAAATCTTTTCTGTTTTGTAATTCCTTTAAAGATTACAACTCCTTATATGTTAAATTATTTTCAATGCCCCCCTTATGTCTGAAAATATCCTCACAAATATTTTCCCCACAAAATTGATCGTAGAACTAAAGTGTGCCACATGTTCATTTTCAAAGGGAGGAATGAACTTGTTTGCATAGGAACATCAGAAGTATCTATTGTACAATAAGCATTTACACCATCATCATTTTTTTTTTTTTTTTTTTTTTTTTAACATTTGTTGACCGGGAAAGTCTGACTAGGTTCCATTAACAGCAGCTTTATCTATCTCCTCATAACATGAATAAAAACTATCATCAGATTCTTCGTTATCTAAACTGGAAATGTCAAAATTCACTTTGTAAGTAAAAACCATTTAAGATGCAACTTATGAACAAGTTTAAAAAATTCCTGTTTTACTACATGGGCCCTAGGCTCATAGATTAGTACTAGGCTAACTGCTCTTGCGATCTATTTTAAACCTAGCCAATTATCCCTTGTGAGATTCAAACCTTGCATTTGCAAGGCAAACACCTTAACCATTAGGCCACCCTCTAAGACTTGCTGCTGATATGAACTTAAGGCCTAAGTTCAATACTGCAAACTGTTCTGATGTTAAATAACAGTTTGATAAATTTACCATATTTAACAGTTGCAAAGTCATTGTTTACATTAATGTTTAAAATTCTTACTATATTTCTGTCCATTGTATTGCCCATTCCTATAATCCCTTCTGTGAGAATCGTTCGCATTGTTTCTGCCTCTCTTCCAGCCTTGTCGCTGTTGTTGTGGCTGTCCTCCTCTCCAAAAATGCCGATGATAATCCTCAGTTTGTTGTGGATTAGGTAAAGGTGGAAATTCACTCTCTACACTATCGTCAGAACCATTTTGACTAGCTCACTCCAAGGAAGCAAATGACATGGAAGACGCCCTCTTGGAGTTTCAGTTCCTACATTGCTGTCTCTTGAGCTTATGATAGGACGGAGCCACAAAGGCCCACCCCCCGTCATAGTCACCAATGTCTCTCAATAATTTTGTTTTCTTCTATTCCACCAGTTCTGCTTCCAAAGCAGACAATTTGTTGTTAATTTTCTCCAGAAAACTGTTAGCATTAAGTGAACCCAGGGAATTACTGATTATATTGGACAGAGATGCCAATTCTTGTTTAAGTTTCTTATGCTTAAGTTAATCTCTCTCCAATAAAATATGTAACCAATCCATGACACATCTATGTGAAGCACCTATCCAGCATTCCTTAAATTGCTTCTCTGCAGGACAGCTTTCATCAAAAGGACTACTCGAATTTTTTTTATGAAATGGAGGCCCCTAGGCATGATGTTAAGATCAATATAACACTGCAATCCCAGTATGTTGAAATATACCTTGGTTTCTTTTTCCAATAATTTCTCAAATTTTTCACACGTCTCTTTTATTTGATGGTATGGCATTTAAGGCCTGCCCTCCCCCCTGATAAGAATGGATTGGGAGCACGTTTAGATCTTTAACTAACAACAATATCAAAAAGCTGTCCCATGTTTTGACTTATGGGATTACCTTCATTTGCTGAAACAGAAGCACCTTGTGACCCAGTTAAATATTGCTCCATTGTCCTCTGGGACCCACCAAGGGATCCTATCCCATCAACTGCCAAAGCAGAGGTGGATTCCTCTCGAAAAAGATGAGGAGCATCCACATTTTGGATCTGAAGCCATAATAAACCACAACAGTACCTCCACACTCCAAATTGAAGCAACAACCAAAGTCTCCAAATGTGGAAAAAGGTTAGGATTCATAAAATAAAGCAGCCAAGCAGAGAAAAATCAATACTTTATTCTAGCGCCTCAGTGTCACCACCTTCTTGGAATATAAACAGATACCCATAGCCCTTCATTTTTATACAGCTGACTCACAAATTACAATCCAATCACAAATTACATTCAATCAAACAATTAAAAGCACTTAACGCTTAAAGCAGACATTTCCAGTTTAGTTCATTATTCAGCCCCTTAGGGACCAATGTTTTGTATTTTAAAATATACACACATTCTTTATGCAATCATTTTTCTTTCATCATCACTTCATCCCCACTTGTTCCAAAACAGTACCCTTTAATAAAGCTGCATTACTATTATGCTTTGGTTTAAAATGTGCAGACATTATTTCATGTAGATTTGTGTTTCAAAGTCCCTGTAATATCTGAGCACTACAAAAATGTACTTTTTTCAATAAAATAAAGCCCTAGAACTAAAGAACTTTATTCAATTTATTTTTGAATGAAAAGCAGTTTTATTACAAATGTTATGGAATCTGCTAATAACTGGACATAAATATAAATAAAGCTGAAAATGCATAACAGTTACAGTATACCAATTCAAAGTGAAAGCTGGAGTCACACACGATGATTTAGTAAAACTACGGTTACAATAAGAAAACTTACTACCAATGGAGTGGTTAATTAGACTATTCAATCTTAGTAGTTTTATAACATATTAATGTGTACTTGTCAACAGCTAGGTAGTGGAAAAACCTTTAACAAAATATAATTTAAGAAAGAGAAATTTTCTTATTTTATTTAAATCAGTATTACATATAAACTGTAGACTTGGCTGGGCACTAGCTAAAATGTGTACAGACAGTTACCCAAGATACAAAATAACAATCAAAATCTTCAGCTCAGACATACGTCTTGAGTCTTGTCTTTCTTATAAGCAACAATGCGGTTTAAAATAATTCATTTTTATGTATGCATTGGAAGACAGAATACAGAGTCACATTATACAAGACCCAGATCACTTTACTTGCTTGGGTGCTGCAAGCAATGTTCCCCATTTGTTGCCCCTCCAGATTACTTATCTGTATCCAGTATATACAGAATGGCTTTTTGCTCAATCAATATCTGTGCCAAATTGTAATAAGCAAATGTTATAGATACAAAAAACAAAAGAACCGAAAACTATAAACCACAAAGGAAAGGAAGAAATCCACTAGTCACAAAACCAAGTTCACCAGTTTATTTGTGAGCACTTTCATACACCTTCAATACGTGCACTTCTTCAGACAAATAAATCAAAAACATGACTTGCTTAAATACAAAAAATATGATCATCAATTATCTTGTTAAATAATTAATTAGACTAAAGTATATAATTAACCTACTCAAGCTTTTGTTAAAAAGACAATACCTAAAATATCACCTAAAATTCATACAAATGCAGTTATACATCCTACAAATATATGTGTGTATATAAAAATATACATACACACATATGAATAATTTTAAAATGCTTTAATTTATCTCATTTCAAGTTACAAAAAAATTATTATTTGAAAAAAACAAAAATAAATATATATCCAGGATAAATGTCATGTGCTGAATGTTATTCAATAAACTTTATAACCGCTTTACCTATTAAAATTATCTGTGGTTTCGTGACTAGTGGATTTCTTCCTTTCAAATGTTATAGATCCTTGCTTCACTTGACTAATTTTAATGGGGAAAATATCTTCAGGATGGGCAAATAGCTGTTATGTATCAACATGACAGCTCTTTCTTATACTGTGTGAGGCACTTCTTTTAATCTGTACCAAACATCTTGCTACCATTCCTAATGCTCAAACATGCTGACGCAGCTATGATTGACAACTGCAGCTACTTACATGATTGCTCATACTGCCTGCAGGTGCTCATACTGCCTGCAGGGACAATCAGCACTTCACTTAGAATACCATTTATTCCCTAACTGCACCCAGGGAACTACCTTCTTCTCCTTGCCCTTGCTACAGCTTTGATAATAAATAACCATATTTTGCTTAGGATTAAAAGATTAGTGTTCCAGTTTTTCAAACTACATCAGTAATCAAATCCTCTTGTGTTCTAAACATTACAAGATAGATGATGTAATCACATGCCTTTGTAAATAAAAAGTTTAATAATTTTACACCCACCAAATTGTTCACATTAACACCCGCAGCCATAAACAATGAGGCTAAAAGGCATTATGCTGAACATTTGTTATTGATGGAGTAGCTATTATAGGAGCATATGAATACATTTTCTGAAAGCTACATATTCTCACCTGCTATAAAAACATTGGCCTATTTTGTATGTGACTTCGTCCATGTACAAAATGACCATCAAAATTGTATTGAAAATGCAGTACATTAGATTTACAGCAATAAGTCTAATAAGCTTGTTACAGTTATTTGCAAGTCATACGTTATAAAGAAGAGCTAGAATATTTAGGTTAACTATAGACCTCAATGAGGATAGACCATGTTGAATCTTGCTTATATTATTTATTAAATCTCTTGATTTGGTGAGGTGTCACAGAAGCAAAACTGTGTGTGACAGCTGAAGAAACACATCCAAAGTTGTAAAGCTGTGTTTTCAGTCAATAGCTTTTATAAGTGGAACTAAATAAATACAATTCACAGAGGGTATATCACCCAACTTTGTAACTGTGGAATTTTTTCAAAAGGAGGAAACCTAGAAAAAGTATTGAAGCTTTGGAAATTTAATCCTCAGTGTAAATGGACTATCTGAAAATGCCGAAAAAAATTAAGTGTCCAGCATTCCTGCATATTTGCTGGTGATGAAGACAAAAAAGTAGTTAACTCTATTACTTTTCTCAATGAAGAGATAGCTTAAACAGCAGCAGTTAAAGATAAATATGATAATTATTGCCATATTCCTCCAAACATTTTTCATTTTTAGAATTTTTTAAAATAGTAGAAGGTCCTACAGAGACTATTTTTCTCATCTGAAGAATAAAGAGAATTAATGTAGATCTAATGAGTTGCACAATTCTATAAAAAGAGACTGAATAATTTATGATATATACATTATGAAGCAAGAGGCAGGTTTTTAAGAAAAGCAGACAACTATACTAAAAGCTGTTCATATGTAAAAGCAAGAAAAAAATATTTAAAGGATGAAAATGATGTGTAAAATAATGTGTAAATCAAATAATAGGGCAAAATGAGAACAAATGCAGGATATATTGTAAAGGTAATGAATACTGAAAGAACCATGACGTAGTGGACTACAACAAGTCAAGTATCCAAGATTGAGAATTTCAAATTATTTTAATTAAGGTTTGCAGTAGGTGTGGATACTCATGTGAGAATAAACACCCTCCCCAGGATTTACTAATCTTCTGTGTAAGACTAGATTAGTCTTACACGGAAGCACCAGTCTAAGAGTATGACAGCAGCGTGCCATGCATATTAATGAGGGTGCGCTGCCTCAACTCTAAAGCTTCCACGGAGCATGGATGAGTGTAGGGGGCGTGTTGGACTGCTGAGTAGTCCAAAAATCCATGCCCCTGCAATAACGAAACTCGAGAAATATCAAGTTACATGAG
Organism: Protopterus annectens; assembly: GCF_019279795.1. Lineage (NCBI taxonomy): Eukaryota > Metazoa > Chordata > Ceratodontiformes > Protopteridae > Protopterus > Protopterus annectens. The sequence continues at coordinate 1,939,032,926 of NC_056726.1, forward strand.
CGAGTCCGCTCACATGCGTACATTGTAACACTACACTCCCCTATATGTTAAACCTCGTACAAATTTAAAAATTAAAAGAATTTTTTTTTGTTTTATTTCCGATATAACTGCCCGTATTTACACGTGTTTGCACGGGATTGCCCATTGCTTAGCTACAGTTAGCAGCTTAGACACCAAAGAGGATAATAAGAAAAATATATGCAAATTAAACAAAAAAGTGATAGCGTAGTGGTTAGAGCCTTCGCACAAAGAGGAGGCATTCACTGTTTGAGTCCCACTACTGCACGTTCCATTTTCTGCTGGAAATCTGTATACAAAAATATTTCCTGACATTTATCATGTATAAGTTTTGTAAAAAGCATTCAAATGTTATATGTAGTAGTGAACGAATTATATATATATGAAGGTGAAATGGTTATGCATTCTGAGGCATGAGTAACTTATTTTAAGCAATATAAAGCACTGCTAAGCACATTTTACCAGTATTGAGCATCTTTAAATCCAATTGCTCATAGCTGAGCACCACGTTAACAAGCGCAATGTCTTTGTGCCCAGCTGCGCACCGCGCTAACCAGCGTAACGTCGGGCAATGTCGGGCAACATCGAGCAATGTTGGGCAAAGTCGGGCAAAGTTGAGCAACGTCAGCTAAACACGACCACACCTCCTTTACTGTACCTTAATGATTCAGGTCTGGCCAGTAGGAAAATAAAAAGCAGTGACAGGACTCAAACTCAGGATACTATGTACTATAGTCACAGTACATAACCACTAAGCCATGACAGCATTTCACAACCATGCGCTTTCAGCAGACACATATCTATCAAAGGAATATTAAACATTGCCAACATCAGCTAAGCAGGTGTGCCTACAGGTGAGTTTTTTTCAAAACTGACCAATCACAAATAAGTGTGGGAAATGAGGCATATTTAAGCTCCACGGGTGGGAATACTTGCCATAACTGGTTGTAGCTCCCTTCTGCAGTCAGCATGGCCGGTGTTGGAGAAGGCACTCGATTTTGAGCACAACGCTGGGGCATTGAGGAGTCCAAAGTAATGGTTTGGCTCCTTGTCCACAATCATGAGGAAAGAGTCTTGCGGGGCCAGTACCAGGGCACCCAATATAAAACGGAGGCCTGGAAGAGTCTTGCTCGTGATCTCACCAGTGTCACTGATGTTCCTCGGACTGGTGAGCAAGTCAGCACCATTATTCTGACCTGAAGTGATGTAGGGAGGATCAACTGGACCAGTGGATCCAGGAATCCCGTGCGATGCCTAATGCCCCAGTACTGAGTAAGTAGCCATTGTATTAAGTAGTTAAGAATTGCTATGCCTGTCTATACTATGGATAGGTATGTCTCAATATCACTGCATTTACTTCACAGCTGCAGGTGTCCGGGCTATGAATCAGCAAGCCTATGAAGATAGGTTGCAAAGGCTGTGTTATCAGGCAGGTTAGTAATTATTCTGCATGTACTGTTATGTAAAATAAATGAGAGCGCCTTCAAAAAGTGTTTTAACCCAATAAATAAAGGTGTAATAATCCTTTAATAAATGTATAATTCCTGGAGTGTGTCTGTGTCATTTTCTTTGATATGTTGTTGTACTGTTGCATTTTACAAATAGTACTGTTGTATTAAGCAGTGTTAACCCACACTTGGGTAGGCCCATATAACATGGATGAAGGGAGTGCCAGTAGCTTTTATGCATATTTACAGCCCTCAACTGTTGGTTCATGCCCAGCATGTACAGGTTAATCTGGCACATGAGTATCTTGGTATTGTGTTCCCCAGAAATGTCAGTGTGCTGCCAGACATGTAGGGAGCTGTTAACATATAACTGATACATTCACCTGAACATATCTAGATAATTATATGAAAGTAGAGCTGTCAGCGTACCATCTTAGCAGTAGTGTGTGTGAGAAACTCTCAAAATATGTAGCAGTAACATCTGCATCTTGGACAGTTTGTATGTAAGATACAGCTCATGTATATAATGATCTAGCAAAATCCAGTTGCACAATATAAGGACATTGGGTAGTGTAATAATACATGTAAGGGACATATAACTGCAGTTAATAGGAATGTAGTGAAAATTAGAAGGATATATAAGTTGTTAATTGAGCTATCCTTTTCCACCCTAATGTATGTGCATAAAAAATGCAATTCCACACCTCAATCGGTATGTCTAATCTCAAAACATTTGTTGGGACATATGTCCTACTGGTTTATAAATATGCGCATTTATTTCTATGCATGTGCCCTGTTAAAATACCACAATATTGGTGGCCTGCTGCCATCAATTCAACCTGCATGCTGTTGTAATGTCCACTATTGTTCTATATATGCATGTGTTATGCTTACTTTTCAACTGTTGAAAATCTGATGTGTTGGGTTAATGGGAATACTTCTGCATGCTGTTATAACTAATTTGAAATGCTGTTGACTGTTACTAACCCATATCTTTATTAAACCCTCCAAAACATAGTTTGTATGGGAAGGCCGGTCCCAGCGGACCCACCTGTCCCACCTCAGCTGGCCATGGCACCTGGCACCAGCAGGTCCAGTGCCCAGCCTGTGACCTCCTCCTCCATTGGCCCTGTGCCTCCTTTGGGTGGAAGCACTGCAGGGGATGGGGATCGGCCCCAGTGCAAGCGTGGGCGGAAGAAAGCCACCTATCACCCTTTGAATGGTCCGGGCTGTGGTGCGTAGAGAGATTGAATGTTCTGTTGCAGAGCCTCTACGCCAGCTTGAGGCAAAAGTGGCACAACACCCGGGTCAGCTTGCCCCTCCTACACAGCCCCCAGCACAGCCACCCTCTGGGCTGTGAAGGTGCAGTGGTGACTGCCCATGGGTGGGGACCTCAGTGCCACTGTTTCCATCTGTGGGCTCATGGGCTTGCGATTTCCAAACATCCCTCCCTGTGAAAGATGTTCACCCACTACATATGTCATATACCACCCCTGTATGCATCTTGCTTGTCTTCTCTGTTTACCTCCCCAACCTACCTCCCCAAATATACCTACTTCCCCTACCCCACATTCCACTCTCACCTGAAAAAAAAAGGGCAATCTGCTCCCAAAAAAAAAGAAATTACGCCCCATACATAGCTGCTTATTTTGCACACATGTCCACTGGATACATAAAATGTAATTTAATTGGCATTACAACATACTTTGTTGTCCTCAACCCTCTCTCAGGGATTGAAGGTTTCATATCTATTTCTAAATTTATTCCATATGCACAGCTGTTGCTGTTAAAGAAATGGGCAGCTATGGACCTTCCCTACACCTGCCCTGCACATCCCAAGCTACTTTCCATACTGTCTTTCCCTCTTTGTGCCCATTTTTCACCACTTTCCTATATCCCCATTTTTCTTTTATTTCAAAGAAATGAGCATGTGGGTTAGCGGGAGTAAGCACTATTAAGCAGTAGTTAGTGGGTTTACATGAGTGTGCACTTGTTTGTGCTTAGCTAAGCATTGTTAAGCATCATGCAAACCCACACAAACTTGCTTACAACTGCTTAAAAGTGCCTTAGTCACTCTGTATGTAAGGGCTCTTGTTCTGCTCAGGAGCAAAATAAAAACCTCTTTCAGTCTCAAACCCCGGACCTTGTACACACTACACAACATGAAGTATCACTAAGCCACAACAGATATACAACAAGTTGGTACTGAAATAAATATATCATGCATCAGAATGAATGATTGTAAAGGAAAAATAGGAATGCCATACCACACAACTTGTTCTGTGGATCTTTACCATCAGTTGTTGTGGGATTACATTACATGACTGTGATAAGAGAAGCAGCCATTCTAGCAGGAAATAATGTTACACCATCACAAAGAAATGGGCAGCTATGGACCTTCCCTACACCCGCCCTGCACATCCCAAGCTACTTTCCATACTGTCTTTCCCTCTTTGTGCCCATTTTCACCACTTTCCTATATCCCCATTTTTCTTTTATTTCAAAGAAATGAGCATGTGGGTTAGCGGGAGTAAGCACTATTAAGCAGTAGTTAGTGGGTTTACATGAGTGCGCACTTGTTTGCGCTTAGCTAAGCATTGCTAAACATCATGCAAACCCGCACAAACCTGCTTACAACTGCTTAAAAGTGCCTTAGTCACTCTGTATGTGAGGGCCCTTGTTCTGCTCAGGAGCAAAATAAAAACCTCTTTCAGTCTCAAACCCCGGACCTTGTACACACTACACAACATGAAGTATCACTAAGCCACAACAGATATACAACAAGTTGGTACTGAAATAAATATATCATGCATCAGAATGAATGATTGTAAAGGAAAAATAGGAATGCCATACCACACAACTTGTTCTGTGGATCTTTACCATCAGTTGTTGTGGGATTACATTACATAACTGTGATAAGAGAAGCAGCCATTCTAGCAGGAAATAATGTTACACCATCACTTTACAACCCCACACAGTATCACAGCAGGACAAACACTGGCATATCTGTTTAGGGCAGACATCATACCTCCCAACTGTCCCTAATTTTCAGAGATGTCCCTGATTTTGACACAAATGTTAACTCTGTTTCTCTGAATCCCTCCTAAAACTACTGACTTTGGGCAGAAAGGTGGTGAATTACACTTAATGAATAATGACAATAATTAAGAGTTAGAAACTTCTTTTACTTCAGAAAAGGTGTATTAATTCATATGCTCTGATTCTCTCAATGTTTCATCTTAATGGCACTAATATTTTAAAGGTGTCCCTGAGTTTTTCTTTACTTTTCCCTGTGTCTGTTCAAATATGGACCTGAGTGTTTGAGAGGTCTGACAGAGGCAGAAACACAGAGGCATATCAGCCTTTCTGCTGTTACACACTGTGCAAATAGCTTTGGAAGGAGTTTCGGAAGCATACCCTTATGTAGGATTACAACACTGAAATACAAATGGATGTAGCCATGTACTGGTAGCAACCAACTGTAACAATGCCATTGCTCTATTGCTGAAAATACCTGTGTGGTGCACAGACAAAAAATAACAGGCTATTCTCTGGCTAGCATTTGGATAGGTCCACAGTTGGCAGTTACACAGACAGACTACTTGCCTTGACAAACTAACATGTACACAGCAACCCTGTAAGTCCAGCAAGATAAAATCCACACAATAATACTTACGCTCTCTGTACTTCTGCACCCCTACCCAAATGTAGAATATACCTGTGTGTGCAGGGTCTACCAAGGATGTAGGTAAACATACTCACAGTACTGAAATGTGTCCGGCTTTTCTGAGGAGCTTGTGCTAATGTCAACACTAAAAAAGCACAAACTGTTTAGAACTGAGTAAAGGAATATTCACAGTATAGCAGTTCACAAACAATTATTGTGCCAAAGGAATACATCTCAATAACTAGCTTTGTATGGCAGTTAATTGTAAAAGTTGAAAAGAAAGTACATCTTTCCATGTATCTTGGGGTAGCATTTTGAGGGGTGAGTACATTTAGACACTGACAAGTGGGTACTGGAAGCAGCAACATTAGGTCTGAGTACAAAATGTAAATCTCTGGCTACACCCCTGGCTTCTGATATAAGAATTATACCAACCTTCTGTCTTAAACAATGATGTCCACAGTAAACAAGGATGATCTCCATCTTGGAAAGCTGAAAGGGCCACACCTACCTGAGTTAGCAATTTATAGTACTGGATTGCTATGACAGTGATTACTGCAATTACTACACAGCAGGCTGCATGCAATTAGCAAATGGTGGCCACTAATTGGTGCAGAGGCCATCACATGCTCATGTGCAAATACCTACAAAAGCAGGCTGCAATCTCTGCCAACAAACACAATCACTCTATTGCAGAGACTGACAGAGAGAGAGAGACAGAGAGAGAGACAGAGAAAAGGAAAAAGAAAAAGAAATATTACCAAATCATACAAAGGAAAGGTTTGTGACACATATGTATTCACTGGCATGTAGTCGATGTTATTGAAGAATAGTCTACATAATGTGAACCATTCATATGTGGCAGCAGTACTTATTTATGCATAGATGTTCTGCTTAACTACTGCTATGGACAATACAGTGTGTACCTGTGGGCAGTGGGACATACCTGTGAAACGTGTAGCTTAGCATTAAATGTCAAAGTACTGATCCACATTATCTGTGTTCTGTACAGTAGTGTGGCCAATGGCTTTTGGGGGGATTAGCACTGACATTATATAAACATGGGTGTGACAGAACAACACATGCATGATATTCATATTAAAGTGTAGCTTAACATTGGCAACTGCTGTAGCAGTCTAGTATGCTTATCTAGCATTTGTAGCCATATATACCCCCCTAATGTTAATGTGTGTTCATATTTGACACCTGTTTGTGTTGCAGCAAGGCCCAACAGTTCAGCTGTGAAGTCCAGGGACTTACAACAGTCTGGACCTTGTGTGTGTATGCCACACACATACAGAGAAATATATATGTGTCATATATATTCACATCTGTATATGTGCATAGAGCAGGGAACATATTGCAACTGTTCGTGAAGGGTGGCGATATATATGTTGGTGAAGGTTAGTATGCGCATATTTGTATGTAAGTTTCAGTGCGTGACAAGCAAGACAGCATACAGTGCTGGTATATGACGTGGTGGTTAAACACTGTGTGTGGTTTGTTCAGTTTGCAATGTTGAAGCCAGTGAGGCCTGCTAAAGCTACCTGGGCTGTGAACACTTTCATTGCATTTATCCTAAGACTGTGCAATTTTATTACATTACTGTACACCTCACATCCTTTGTATAATTGATATTCTCACTATGAAAGGTGAAATGTATATGTGCCTGCATATATATGTAGGGTCTATATTATATCATCAAATGCTTAAAAATGTGAATGCTGATTGATCAACCTAATTTAAGCAAAAGCTTACAAACTCAAACTGTCAGATCAGTGATTTTTTTACCAGGGAAAAATATCGCTGATCCAAAACACATACACACAACACAAGCACACCAAACAAACAGAAATCCACATGCATACACCTAAAATCTGATACCTAACCCTACACTAAACTATGCACACACCACTAACTACCCACTTACCTTAACCCAAACCCTAACCCTAAGGTCCGTCAGTATCGCACACTCACCTCGCCTGCTCCCTAACCCTAACTCACTTAAATCTGCCCTAACCCTCATGTCCACTCAATCTCACACACAACTTACTTGAGCCCTAACCCTAACTCACCTAAATCACCCTAACACTCACATCCACACAATTGCACACTTACCTGAATCCGACCGGTAACTTTCCACCATAACACTGAAAATACCAAAGCAACAGAAATGGACAACTGAATACTTTCCCAAGGAAAAAATTTGAGTTTCTGCTGCTTCGATATTTTGCAGTTTCACGAAAATAAGTTTGATCAATCAGCATTCGCTTTTTTAAGCATTCAAGGATATAATATAGACCCATATGTGTATATGTACACCAGTGGATGTGTATATGTATATATACATATATATATATATATATATATATATATATATATATATATAGATAGATAGATATATATATATATGTGTGTGTGTGTATATATATATATATATATATATATATATATATATATATATATATATATATATATATATATAGATATATATATGTGTGTGTGTGTGTATTTATATATATATATATATATATATATATATATATATATATATATGTATATATACTCATTCACATCTACATCTACTTGTTGCAATAGATTCTCTGTACTGTTGACTGACTGTGATGGTCAATTGTTTGTGAATAAGTCAAAGATATGTATCTGTGGGATAGTTAGTGGGAAACTGTTTATGTCATGGTAATATGGGTCCTTGCTTTGATCCTAGCAAAAGCTGTGTACTCTGTTGCTAGGCAGAAACAGTGCTATTGCATACAGTGTGATTAAGTCCCTTGGTTTTAACTAGGGTGTGTCATTGGAGGCTAAAGCACTACATCTATGATTATTGATTGGTACTGATGTTGAATCCAAATCCTGTGTGTACTGTAGTACTACTTGAAGCCCTGGGCCTGTAGAGCAAAGTATGGTGTATGTCCACATTGCTTGCATCTACTGTTTTGTGTGGTCCCTGTATTCATCACAGATTACATTTCTCAAGATTAAGGTTGTGTAAGTACTGACACACAGTACTGTATAGTACACACTGAAAGCTTATCTGGGTTGTCATACCTTTGTGTCCTGTAATTATGTCTGATGTGTGCGTGGGTATGTCTGTAACATGTCCTTTGACATATGTGTGGTAAAACATATAACTGCATATCTGACATCATGTTCAGGTCTTAAAGTGTGTTTCCTGTTTTCCTCTCACAGGTGCCGAGGTGGGGCTGATTCAGTACAGCAGGGAACCTGATGTCACTGAGACAGACAGTGATCATGAGGATAAGTGTGTTGAGGCACAGGCAGGTTTGTCAGGGTCTGTTGTTGGGCCACCAATTGACAGTACATAAGTCTCCACCCCATCCATGCAGACAGTCATACTTCCTGTACATCCATCATCACCATTGCCTTAGCTAAGGGACAGTGTACAGTTGGCACTGGCCAGAACAGTGTGGTATCTATGGCACATGTATCAGGACACATCAGCCATAGCCAGATGTCTGGAGCGGTACCACATAGGCAGATGCCCAGGGGTTCTCGTCAGAGCACTGCTGGTCATCATGCCCCTGGCAGATGTGCCACACCTCTTTCTACCACATGCATGTTCCAGGCTGTCATGGAGACACAGACACGAATGGAGCGGTACACCAGACAGGGACTAAGGGCACAGAGGGCTCATAACACCTCTGTAAATGACAGTATCCGTGACCTAGCAGGTGCCATATGTAATTACACTGAGGTCATTGATAGATGTTGGGGTGAGACATTGGATGTCCTCCACAATGTCATGTCCATGTGTCAGGACAGTGCGGGACGGTTGAGATGTCGACATGGATGTATGTCAGCAACATCAGCAGCTGGAGGTCACTGTGGACATCCAGCAAGTCACAGTCGCTCCCGTAGTGCCAGTACCAGCCCCAGCAATGTTGGGGGGCACTGTCCATAGACCTTCCTAGAAGACCACGTGCACGTGGCTCTGGCCAGTCCCAGCAGGAACCTGGATCCAGTGGACATATGTCAACCTCTTCGGATAGTACCCAGTCTTGATTAGTACCTGATACTGTCTGTTACACCCCTGCTAGGCACAGGTTCCGTATCCATGGCCAAAGATGGTGATCTGTAAAGCCTGCCAGATAAGTCTGTAGCTGTCTCACAAATCCCAGTATATGGCAGCCACATGGTGGAACTGTGTGCATGCAGACACACACATAAACCAGAAAGCTAGGGCAAACACATACCAGCACACATTATATCATCATTGGTCCATAACAGTACTCATGGCTCTCATACACACACTCACACACACATGTCGATTGTATGGCTCAGTGTAGGCCGCTGGCAAACCAACAACGCACTCTGTGCATATGATGAAACTTTTGCCACCTCCTGTCATCTGTAACATTGATGCAGGAACAGGCTAACATGGTGCTGATGCACAGGGTGACTTTAATAAAGTATAGCAATGGTTGAATGTGTAGCATGTTGTCAGCAGTAAAGTGTAATGATATCCTTGAAGGTGTAGCTGAGCAGGCATGATGCATTAAAGCTGTAATTAGCAATGTTGTATTGTTTCCACCAGTGTTTATTCCAATTGTGCTTTGTTTGCCACTTGGCTGATGTGTGTAGTTGTGTCAGCATTTGTTATACCGTGGACAGTAAGTGTGGACAGTAAGTGTGGGGTGTGTGCAGCACAGGTTTGCAGGTGTACATTTGTGAACATGGTGGAGGTACACTGTCTGCATCTACGTGCATATTGGACACATGGGCAGGGTGACATGCCCTGTATTGGCCAGTGTTAACACTCCATAGTTTCTATTGGTGGCCAGTATGCATTGTACTACACACATTTTGGAACTTGAGTACGCATGTGTGTGTGTGTATGACACAGGTTGACACTGTGCTGTGGGTGATGCTGTTGTTGCTATCTGTCATTGGTTTGCATTACTAAGGTTAACACTGTTGCAGCTGCATAATCCTTTATTAATGCACACTGTTCACCTACAGGGTTGCATGGACCGTGCTATCACAAACACAAGAAATTCTCTTATACAGTAAAAGTGCATTAGTCTCATGGACCCCTGCCATAAACTAAATATATAATATAAGGTGTGAAGTTGTACCAAAAAAGAGTTACATACCAAGAAGGTTTAACCTCTCTGGTTAGTATCATTGGGAAAATACAATCCCTCAATAAACATGCAATGCAAGATTCAAAATACAAAATGGCAAGGATTCCAAAGACAACACTAAAGATTTCTTCAGTGTTGTTCATAATCTACAGGGGAACTCTCAGATCGGCTTACAGTTAATGTAAATGGTCACAAAGTACACTTATCTGACTGACATTACCAATTCCTTGTCAGACAGTTTGAATGCGGATTTCACCACCCTGTCATTACACAAGGGCCACATTTCCAGACCTGAAGAATGTAAAATCTGATGATTTACAGACACTCTAGTTAAAACATCTCTTTAACAAAGTACACACCACAGTGGCAATGGTACCGGACAGTGTCCCTGGCTGTGTCATTCACAAGCTGACATATGAAGTCACCACTCACCTAAATGCTCTATCCAGATGCAGCCTCTATACAGGTTACATACTTGTGAAATGACACACGGTAATGGTGTTCACAGTCCACAAGGGTTGAGCTACAACGTCTTCTTCTTCTTCTCCTTTCGGATGCTCCCATTAGGGGTCACCACAGTACATCATCTGTTTCCATTTCTTCCTGCCCTCTGCATCTTGCACTGTCACACCATCCATCTGCATGTCCTCTCTCACCACAGCCATAAACCTCATCTTAGGCATTCCTCTTCTCCTGTTACCTGGCAGCTTCATCCTTAGCATCTATTTCACAATATACTCTGCATCCCTCCTCAGCACATGTACAAGCCAACTTAATCCTGCCTATCTGGCTTGGTCTACTAACCTTCAAACCTGGCCCTCTAATATACTTATTCTTAAACCTGTCCACCCTCATCACACCTAGTGCAAATGTTAACATAAATTGATTAAGGGTAGAACTACAACAGGTCCTGGAAACTCTCACCCTATAAGCCAGACAAATGTTATCTGGAAGGCTATGGAGCACAGCATTATGGAACTCATTAACAGAGACATTATGAACCTGCAAACACTGCACCATACCCACTTAGGTTCTCTAAAGGCCAGATCATGGCTCCTACACCTAGTAGACTTTAAGCCAGTCAACAAGGCTATAGGTGAGGGAGGGGAGGTCAACACAGCCAAGCTATAGCTCACCAGCAATTCATACCCATCCCACATACTGGTATTATACATAACCTCAACAGACTGACCATAAACGATTGTTAGATGATGGCTTGACAACTGACGCACAGATGTAGGACACACAGTAACATTTGCAACCTCCATGTACTATTCTATGCCAGTAACAAGTGGTATTCACCAACACTCAGTCCTGGGACCACTCCTGTTTGGCATATAGCTTTCTTAGGTACAAGCAAACACAGTAGGGATATGTCTGCCCATGTTTGATGACAATGCATACTGTGGGCTATACTTTATTCTCCAGATGACACACACATCTTCCAAAAGGGTATCATACAGACAGATACCTGGTATCAAACTCATGCTGTAAAGCTATAAGCCAAAGAAAGCATAGTTATCCTCTTTTAGAAAACAAAGTATCCTCAGAGTACCACATAGGTAGTAGCCCCCAAAATTTGGAACAGGTACTAATGTATACATAGAGCCATGTGTTAAGTCATCTCTCCCTTAATAATCACATTACCAAAGGGTTTTGGAAATCCCTCTGTGGCGCACATAAGCAATAAAGGGTTTGCATGCAGATCCACAGAGGGTGTTGCACACCTAGAATGATTAGTCATCTTTGCCAGATTTTGCTTGCTTTGGAACAGGTTTCAAATGTACCTCAAGCATAAACCCTCACTCACACTATTCAATAGAAACCATGATGAGTGGATGTGAAATGGAAGACGTAGCCCAGGGATCACTGCAGTGGCTAAGCTTGTCACAAGCATACAGAAGTGACCTAAGGTCTGGAAAGTGCCAGCATGCTCTGGCAAAGATAGCACATGCGTTCATGGAGAAAGCAGAGTACCCACCTATGAAATACTTGAGGTCACATGTATGTATATGGATTTGCCCCACAACTACCTTACATGTGTAATGTACATACAGTTGTCATTGTGATATGTCATACATTAGAAAAATCAAAATCCACTCCTCAATGGCCAGCGGTGTCACACACCTGGAGCACACATTATCTACATTATGATACTACAGCAGTATGCATTTACACAACGTGCTATCCACATTACAGGGATTTCACCTTTCCACAGGTATATTTGTAGGATGGTGACATCATCAGATTTGTCAAAGATGAGTATACCACTTTTAAGGTGTGTGAGTAGTCACCAGAAAGGTTGCTCTTCCTCAGGGAAACACACACAGTTAGCAAGTGCAGGATTCAAACCCCTACCTAACTACATTATTATAATGCAGTAGTATGCATTTACAGGACGTGCTATACACATCACTGTGGTTTCATTATTCCACAGGTATATTTGTAGGATGATGACATCATGAGACTTGACAAAGATGAGTATACCACTTTTAAGGCATGTGAGTAGTCTCCAAAAAGGTTGCTTCTTCTTAGGGAGACATGTACTTCGTTAGATACACTGTTGGCAAATGCAGGATTCAAACCTCTATCTAACTACATTATGATACTACATCAGTATTCATTTACATAATGCACTACACATATTACTGGGATTTCATCTTTCCACAGGTATATTTGTAGGATGATGACATCATGAGACTTGACAAAGATAAGTATACCACTTTTAAGGGGTGTGAGTAGTCACCAAAAAGGATGCTCTTTTCCAGGGAGACACACACAGATGGCAAGTACAGTATTGAAACTCCTACCTAACTATATTATGATAATGCAGCAATACACATTTACACAACACGCTATCACATTACTGGGACTTCTTACTTCCATAGGTATATTTGTAGGATGGTGACATCATGAGACTTGACAAAGATGAGTACACCACTTTTAAGGGGTGTGAGTAGTCTCCAAAAAGTTTGCTTTTCCACAAGGAAGCATACACACACACACTTGGCAAGTGCAGGATTCAAACTCCTACCTAACTACATTATGATACTACTGCAGTACACATTTACACGACGTGCCATACACATTAGTGGGATTTCTTATTTCCACAGGTATATTTGTAGGATGGTAACATCATGAGACTTGACAAAGATGAGTATGCCACTTTTAAGGGGTGTGAGTAGTCTCCAAAAAGGTTGCTCTCTCCCCTGGGAGAGACAGACACACACATACAGTTGGCAAGTGCGTGTTCTTAATCCAAACTAAGTATGTCTTTACACTTCTGCAAGCAATATGGAGTTATAGGGTGCAATACAGGCATTACTTGTTGACAGTTTGCCCAAAGGTTTTTTTCACATTTGCTAACCTCAGCAGGCTTATCATACTAGGTGTATTGTGAGTATATTGTATGCATAGGCCATGACCATATCATATATGGGTTGATGCACCACATGCTGGCACACACAGGGTCAAACCAGTGGCTAAGCTCTGTCAACCCAATACTGGACAATACAGTCAGGAGGACTAGGGTCATATGACCACAACATCAACTGTCTCACATACACCTACAGTATAAGCACCAGCAAAACACACACATAAATACACATTACCATACTTGGAGAATACAAATATTAATCTGAAAAAGAGAGAGTGTCCTCCTAAGCAGACAAGCAAGCAACATGCACCTCCAAGCACACACCAGAAAACACATAATACATCAAAGCAGTGTGCCTCACACCAGGCCCTAAGGCAAAACAACATACCCAACACGCTAGTAATAGGTGACTTCATAGCCAGGCACACAGATGTTCCTCTCACTTGGCAGGGCAAGGAGAAGGTTACTGTCAGTTGTCTGTCAGGTGCTATGATCTGCCACACTTACATCACTCTGGAACAGGTACATATATGACGTGTTCTTTGTATGTCAGTGTGAATGATCTGGGACATATCTCCCAGGACAACATGATAAGAGATATATATTAGCTCTATGATCATGTAGCCCAGGCTGGTATGACCCTGACCTTGAGTAGCATCTTACCTTCACCTACATGATACTGCAATATAACAGAAAGACGATAAACTTCAACAATTGGCTGAGCTTTTGGGGTCATTCAAAGGGGAACCAGTCTCTGTCTGCCTGTGATGACATGATAGACGAGCCTTGTTGCTTCGTTACAGATGGTTTGCACCTGTTGTCCCTATGCTTCTGAATACTGGCCAAGGCTCTTGCTGTCCCCATATTACCTTTTGTAGGCTCAAAGGTTCATAGGTTCATAGGTAGGTACTAGGCTATCTGCCCAAGGGCATTTATAAGCCTTCCAACAAATGGATAATGAACTAATAATATAAAAACACTGGTGATACCAAGGTAAAACCACCGAGACTTTATTAAACTATAACATTTAACTGACTAAGCACTTTCACCCACTTAGGGCATCTTCAGAGTCAGTTTACCACATCTAATCACACCGTTTAAATAAGCATTTCAATTAACACTCAATTCAGGTGATAATTGATTGCAATAAGTCTCTCCTTGAACTTTAAGATTTAACCGTTAACTATCATTAATATAATATTGGACAGATTTTTTGTAAAAACACCATATACCCAGTAAATAGTGAACATGTCAGCTTTCCAACTGTTGTTACAACATCTAAACCATACATAAAAAAATATTATACACTTAGTATAGATATTGAATGTGAAGTATATAAAAAATATATGTGAAAGAATGTATGAATAATATAAAATGTATACATATAAACAATTTGAAAAATAAAATACAAAAGAAAATACACCTATATACACATATAACTCATACACCTAACTAAATTCTATTATGTCTGTTTATTAAATACACGCTGCCTTATGTTTCAATATACATGCTAGAGATAGGGTGTCATTAATGCTAGGTACATTGCTTGCATCTAATCCTATTTGCCACAAGCATTCCCTGACTTCTAAAATGGTTTTATAATCACCACCAAAATGTCTACTGTATAATCTGTCTATAACAAAAAAAAAAAAATTTGAAATTAGTACAATCATTACTGTGATTGTATAAAGAATTAGTTGATTTCTTGTTTTTTGATGTCCCTATTATGTTCCATAATTCTTTGTCTCAGCTTTCTGGTGGTCATCCCAATGTAGAAAGCTGGAGCGTTCTATAGAACTGAACCAAGTTCCTAGAGGCCTTAGGGTTTTCAAAATACCAATGGGAAATGAGGCTGATTCAGAAGCATACCACAACCTGTTAGAGTTATTTGATAGAACAGGCTTCGATTTGATGAGAATATTAATCAGGGATAACATTAGTAGGTTAAACAATCTAAAGAATGAATTAGTTATACTTAAACAAAGTATTATGAACAATTTACTGTGAAAGTAACAAAAATAGATTTGAGAGGATTATAACTGACCTCGACAAGTTTGTGAAAGTTAGTATGGAGAGAAAACAAAAGAAGATTTTTAGAGACACCAATGAATACAAAGAGAAGAGGGCTTATCCTTCACCTAACACAAGAGGGGGTTATAGAGTAGAGGACACAAGGAGGGAGACAATTCAAACTGAGATAGGTGATATTGAGCAGGCACAAATTGGTACAGAAGAGGACATAGTTTTTTTAGAGAACTAACCCACATTGAGGCGTTCAGATCGATTAAGAAATCGGGGCCAGTTGCAGGATTATTCGGACCAGAGAATGCCCCAAAGACAGGGTTTCCAGACAGGAAACAACTGGAGGGGTGGGGGAGGGAGGAGGAACAATTTCAACAGCAACAATTGGCATCACAGGCAAGACAATTGCAAATGATTAAGGCTTTGGATTTTACCTTCAATCTTAAAGATGCCCCACTGGACAGCATTCACTTATCAGGAAATGTTTCTCTTGGTTTAGATGTCAACCCTTTGATTCAAAGTTTGGGTATCAATAGTAATGATGGCCCTACTATAATTGGTGATAAATCATTTCACATTTACAATTATTCTGATTTGAAGATTTCTGACAGTCATTTGAGTTTGATGAAAAAAGACTTTTCTTTTGTTCCAAGTTTTAAATATGATATTAGTAAATTACTTATTCATTTGAAGCTGTACTCTAGGCAGTTAAATTTAAGGTTATTTTGGTAACAAACACCAGATTGACAGAGAGACAAAATTTTTACACTAAAAAGAAATAGTCTGTTTATACCCCCTTGCAACCCTTCAATATCAGTGTTTGAACATTTGTGTACTAGTCAGATCAGGAGACTGATTGACAAAAAAGTCATTTACTAATAATAAAAATGTAACATCTTCAGAATAATTCTGTTTAAAAGAACTTTCATCTAATAAGGATTACAGGGTCATGAAACCAGACAAAGGGGGCAGTGTAGTCATCCTGACAACCACCGATTACTCTTGGCATATGCAGAGTATACTACAGGACTCCAACACTTACTAATTGGTTTCTAAATTTGAAGTTCAGAGGGCATACACAAAAATTGACTGGCAAATTTATGAATTTCTTTGTGAAGGAATAATTAATTATGACGAGTATAACTACATGCTAGTGGAACACCCATTTATGCCTAGTTTGTTCAGAATCCCCAAAATTCACAAAGACACTATTAATCCCCCTTTTAGACCAATAGTGGCGGCTAGGGGCTCTAAAACCAAACCATTTGCAGCATTTATAGATATCTCCAACAAGAAGATTCGTGACAATATTCCACATATATTAAAAGATTTGTGGCATTGTCTGGATTGTCTCAGGGTCTTATCTGACTTAAATTTAGGGGAATTTTGGTTTGTAACAGTAGATATAACAAATTTGTTTTCAGTGATTCCCCATGACACAGGTTTAGACTGGTTTGCCAGTAGTTTAGCTAAATATAGTCACATCCACCAGATGAAGAGAAGTCTACTTGTTGACTTAATGCAGATTGTCTAAGAAAACAATTATATTGGCTTTGAAGGTGAATTTTATAAACAATCCACCAGGGTTGCTATGGGCGCTAAATGTGTGCCCATTTATGTTACTTTAGTACTAGTTGAATGGGAGGAAGAGTATGTGTTGACAACTGAGAATAGATCCAAGATGATAATTTATTTAAGATTTCTGGATAACATACTGTTCGTTTGGAAAGGCACCCATAATGAGTTGGATGATTTTATAGGATACTTGAATAACACAACATTTTTGAAATTCACTAACAAGGCTGATAGAGACACTATTGACTACTTGGATTTACGATTATATATTAAAGATGGGAAGTTAGAATCCAAGTTATTTAGAAAGAAGACATAGTAACACATTCTTACATCACGATAGTTGCCACCCCTATTATGTTAAGAAGAACGTGGCAAAAGGCCAGATGATTAGGGTGTCACGTATAGTGAGTGAGGACATTAGATTTTTAGAAGAACTGGAGATGTTAATTCATTTGTTTGTCCAATGAGGTTATCCTATGGACCTACTGACCACAATTAAACAGGACATCATTGGAAGAAGGGACATAGACTTTAGGCCTATTTTGTTGGATGGTGGAAGGGAGTTAGAGAATAGTAACGTTCATAAATACAAAGTTAAGAATGTCCATACAGGTATGGTTCTACAGCACAATACTACAGCCATTGTAGTTAAAAACATTATTCAATCAACATGGCAAAGTATACTTCCTATGGATATGCAAGAAATATTAGGAAAATATCACCTATTTATTAATGGTAGGGGTTTGAATATTAAAGAATATTTGGAAAGAACATCTGTGCCCACTAGCCAAAGGCCTGTTAGGATGGCTAAATGTGGTAACTGCAAAGCATGTAAATATATCAACTATGGCCCCTATGTTCTAGTGGGCAATTACAAGAGATCTCTGAGGACTCCTGGTTATTGTAATTGTTAACACTAAAATGGCCATATGTGGCTACTTGTTTATCTTGTCCAGCTTTCTACATTGGGATGACCACCAGAAAGCTGAGACAAAGAATTATGGAACACAATAGGGACATCAAAAACAAGAAATCACCTAATTCATTATATAATCACAGTAAAGATTGTACTAATTTAAAAAAAATGTATTTTTTATTATAGACAGATTATACACTAGACATTTTGGTGGTGATTATAAAACCATTTTAGAAGTCAGGGAATGCTTGTGGCAAATACGATTAGATGCAAGCAATGTACCTGGCATTAACGACACCCTATCTCTAGCATGTATATTGAAACATAAGGCAGCTTGCATTTAATAAACAGACATAATAGAATTTAGTTAGGTGTATGAGTTATATGTGTATATAGGTGTATTTTCTTTTGTATTTTATTTTTCACATTGTTTATATGTATACATTTTACATTATTCATACATTTTTTCACATATATTTTTCATATACTTCACATTCAATATCTATACTAAGTGTAAAATATTTTTTATGTATGGTTTAGATGTTGTAACAACAGTTGGAAAGCTGACATGTTCATTATTTACTGACTATAGGGTGTTTTTACAAAAAATCTGTACAATATTATATTAATGATAGTTAAGGGTTAAACCTTAAAGTTCAAGGAGAGACTTATTGCAATCAATTATTACCTGAATTGAGTGTTAATTTAAATGCTTATTTAAAGGGTGTGATTAGATGTGGTAAACTGACTCTGAAGATGCCCTAAGTGGGTGAAAGCGCTTAGTCAGTTAAATGTTATAGTTTAATAAAGTCTCAGTGGTTTTACCTTATTATCACCAGCATTTATAAGCCTAGCCGTAATGTGTTGGCTTTTGCCTCCCTTTTAAATTAGTTTCCTGGGTCTCTGTCTAGCAGGGCCACTGAAGTGATCCCAGGGGTAAATTTACAATTTTCCATCTACTCGTCAAGATTCTTCTTGAAAAGAGTCAGCGAGGGGCTCTGCCTAACATCAACTGGGATTCTATTCCAGAGCAAGAGAAGTCTCTGGGACAGGAATCTATCCCTCCAGTATGTCCTGTTAATTGCTGTGCTGGGGTTTAATTCACTGGAGCGTGTGGCTCTAAGAGATTTGGTTTTCTTGAGGTGGAGCATGCCCATTAATTCCAGGTTGGACATGGCCTTATACGTCAGGCATAGATCACCTGTGAGCAGGTAGTAAGCAACTGAGTAGAGCTGAAGTTTCTTTAGTCGAGCAACATAGGACATCTTTTTGAGGCCCATGATCCTCTTGGTGAGGTACTTCTGTGGTCTTACCAGCTGTTGCATGTGCCGATTAAGGTACATACCAAATGGGGCATTGTACTCTATTATGGGCCTAATGAGTGATGAGTAGAGGGGCACAATGACCTCTCTTGATCTAGAGGTGAACCCTTTCGTGATTAGGTGGGCTACATAGAAGGAATTTCTAAACACTTTGGCAATGTGATTATCAGAGGAGAGTCTACTGTCCACCTGTGTCCCAAGGTTTCTTATCACACTTTCAGTGTTAAGTATACTACCGCCTATGTTGTAGTTCATGGGTACAGAGTTTTTACCAAATGGGATGACAATGCACTTTTTGCCACTGAGCTTGTGGCCATGACTTTGATACCAGGCATCTGTCTCAGTGAGGCCCTTTTGTAGGATGTCCACATTGTTAGTAGTTTTGATTATGGCTCATAGTTTGCAGTCATCTTGGAACTTGATTAGCCAAAGACCTTCTGTGTTAGCCTGTACTTCAGGGAAGTAGATCCCAAACAGGACAGGACACAGAACTGAACCCTGTGGTACTCCACTTGTCATTGGTCTGAAGTCGGACTTGGAGTCTGCTACTTTCTTAGTCAGTGAGCCAGTTGGCAATCCATCTTGTGACATAGGGATTTATACCTAGTTTAGTGAGTTTATCTATAATTCCAGAGTGGGATGGTGTCAAAAGCCTTGGCAAGATCTAGATAGGCTGTGTGAACTACCTTACTCATGTCTATGGCTTTGGTGACTGTTTCAAAAAAGTCTATCAGGTTTAGAAGACATGATCTGCCTTTTACAAACCCAAAATGGTTGTGGTCCAGAGTTTGGAGATTGCCAATGTCTTTTTGTTTATACGTTCCATGATGATACATTCCATGGCCATGCAGACCAGGCTCATCAGGCTAATGGGGTGTTAGTTCCCGGGGTCCACAGTGGCTCCCCCCCTTGTGTAGTAGGATAGCCATCGCTATGCGCCATTGAGCAGGCACAAAGCCTGAGGTGAGGCTATGATTGAACATGGTATGTAGGTGTGGTGCCAGTTCATTCTGTAGTTCATGTAGAACACAGCCTGGGATGATATCTGGTCCCATAGATGCTGTGTTCCTGGCTTTGGAGAGTGGTTTTTACCTGTGCAGCCATGATGACAGCAACTTTGCAATCTTCCGGTATAGAGATGGGCTCTTTCATGGGTGAGTGGGGGGTAAAGTTAGCACTGATCCTATCTGCCAGGATGTTGGCAATATCAGTTAGGTCTGTATATTTAGTGCCATTGTGCTGTAACTCAGAGCAGATCTGAGTGTTGCTATTGAAATTCTTGACATAGCTATAGAATGCTTTGTGGTTGTCTTTAGAATCAGTGGCAATTTTGTTTTCGTAACTAGCTGTGGAGGATTTTATCAGGGATCGCAGCTTCTTACTGAGGCTGACCAGGGATCTCCTCCACTCATGGAATTTTACCCTCTTTTGCAACAGTTTCTTCCTTCTGTTGTGCAGTTTGTTTATGGCAGGGGACCACCAGATTGGCTTCTTTTTCTTTAGGATAGCGTCTTGGTTCTGTTTGCGATAGCACGATGCATGCACTCATGTAAATGCTTATAAAGTGCAATTGTGAAGGATTCAGTAGTCGTAACTGTATTGTCTATCTGCATGGGTGTCCTGAAGTTCACCACTTCTGTCTTAAAAGTATGAAGTTGGCTTTGGAGAAATATTTTAACATGGTTTCCTTAATGGGGGTGGGGCCAGAATGTGGATATGTAGGGTAATTAGCTTATGGTCAGATGGGACCAATGAGGCATTGACTTCAGGTGTGGAACACCGGTCACTCAGGACAAACAAAACCCCATAAACAACACAAATAACTACAAAGTGAGCTAAATGCTACTCATTGCCAGAAGTCTCAGCCTCCAGATGCACACACTCGAGGCACTTCTCAGTATGGAGAATGTTGATATCTGTGCAGTAACAGAAACCTATTTCAAGGCTCCAGAGAGCACACCAACACTACCAGGATACTACTCATTCCATACCTTCCAGCATCAGAACCTGGATCATAGCACATAGGGTGGGGATGTATCCATATTCGTCCAGGATACCTACACCTCCCTCTACATCCTCTCTACAGAATATGTACCCATAGAATGTTGCACAGCAATGTTCTTCCCACTCCACAGGGGTGGGGCCACAAAAGACCCTTGGCATTCATGCTCTATGAGCCTGACAAGTCTGATCTGCAAGGCAATGGAGCCAATCAAAATGGAAGTCAACAATAAAGACATTGGGAACCTTCACACAGTTGAGCACACCGAGTTTGGCTTCATCAAATGCAGATCACGCCTCCTGAACTGGGTGGATTTCTTTCAGACAGTTACCCAGGCCACAGATGATTGAAATGAGTTCCACAAAGCCTACCTATACCTCGCTAAGGTCGTTGACTCCATTCCCCAGTCAGGTATCATAGATGAACTCACCAACCTAGGCATGAATTCATACATCACAAGATGGATTGCAAAATGGCTCACAGATAGATCCCAAAAATTAAGGGGTTCAGCCCTGGGGTCCCTCCTGTTTGGTATAGGCTTCTCAAAAGTGCATGCCAACACAGGAGGATTGTGGTTGACTAAGTTTGCTGGGAACTGTAAAGTGTTTGCCATAATAGATTCCCCAGATGGCACAAATATTCTCCAGAAGGGACTCTATGAGACAGATGTGTGGTGTCAGAGTCATGGCCTCAAGCTCAATGTGAAAGAATGCATAGTAATCTCCTTTGGTGAAAACAAAGTACACACAAACTACCACATAGGTGTTACCCCTTAAAAACTGGCAAGGTAATAAGGGATCTGGGAACACAAGTAGAAAGTCATCTTTCCTTTGACAACCATGTTGCCAAAGTGATTAGGAAATCCTATGTAGCCCACCTACTCAACAACAACTGGTAAAACTAAATCTGTTCTCCGTTGCGTACAGCCTACTCAGAGGCACACTCTGCCTAACATACAGAGCCATGTCCAACACATAACTGTTGAACATGCTCCATCTACGGATAAAAAAACTGAGTTACACTACATACTTCAGGGATATTAACCTCATAACAACAACGAATACAACATGCTAGTGGGATAGAGTACCATCCCAGACACTTGCCTTACTGTGGAACAGAGTCCCAATATACATCAGACAGAGCCCCTCGCTGACACTCTTCAGTAAGAGCCTTGATAAGTGGATGGGAAACAGACAATTCATGCCAGGCATCACATCAGAAGCCCCACTAGAAAGGGGTTTAGGGTACTAACTATTAGAACTAGGGCTTAGGAGACTACCCATATGGGGTGGTGAAAGCTGCACAACTTGCCTAGGCTAATATATGCCTTCGTGAAGATAGTCTACTACATACCTATGAACCTATGTGACAGGTTCATGTCTACAGATAGTAGATGTGTACTTCATTGTACAGTCATGTTGTACAGTAGGCACATGGACCACATACACTGTAATGCTGACAGATACTGGTGGCTGTTATGTACTGTGGGTGAGATGTGCACCTCATATCTTTTGTACCATTAGGATGTGTGCTGGGTGGGACAGTCCTGGATGGCTCCCTGTCATGGTCACCCTCTTACACACATCTCTGCCCATCCATCTTTGGCTTATTATACTGTGTTCCCTCTACATATATATAGGTACATAGGTGGGTAATAGGCTATCTGCCTGAAAGCATTTATTAGTATGGCCAGAGTGTGCAGCTATTACCACACATGGGGTTAGTTCCATAGGCCTCTGTGTAGTAGAGCTGATGAAGTGATCGATGGTGTGACAGTTCAGTTTCACATACACTCATTAAGGCTCTTCTGGAAGTTGGAAGATTGTCAGTGAGGAACTCAACTTAATGTAGGTTGGGAGCCTATTAGTTAGTAATGCATCCCTCCAACATATTCTATTTATTGTTGTGATGATGATATCTCTAGAGCATGTGGCACAGTGAGTTTGGGTTTACTTCAGATAGAGCATGTACATCAGTTCTGCATTGGACATGGACCTGTTTGTTGGGCAGAGATCGCCTGAGTAGACAGTATGCAACAGAGTACAGATTGAGTTAACTTCAGTCTTGTTGCATGGGGCAACTGTTTGATGCCAGTAATCCTCTTGTTGAGGTACTTCAGTGGTCTTTCCAGCTGCTGAAGGTGCCTCTGATGGGTCTGATGACTGATGAATAGAGGGAACCTCCTCTGACTTACATGCAAAGACCTTGGCAATTTGTGGGAACACATAGCATGATTTTCTAACCACTTTGTGAATGTGTTTCTGGAAGTAGAGATGACTATTCACATGTGTCCATAGATCCCTTATTATTACCTCCATATTTAGGGTGTTATCACCTATGTGGTATTTGTATGACTGTAGCTCGAGGCCATAATTTTGACACTGCATCTGTCTGACTGAGACCCTTTTTAAGGATGTGTCTGTTGTCCCAAACATCGATTATGACAACCTTTTTGCAGTCATCCACAAACTTTGCTAACCGTAGCCCTCACGTGTTTGACTGTATTTCTGAAAAGTATACACCAGACAGGAGGGGTCCCAGGACTGAGCCATGGGGGACAGCAGTTGTTACCAGCTTACAATCCAACAGGGAGACCACAATTCTTACCTTGTGGGATCTATCTGTGCCCCAGTTAGCAATCCATCGAATGACATATGTGTTTATGCACAGGTTGTTGATTTTGTGGATACGACATGTGTGTGGGATGTTGGAAAAGGGCTTTTCAAGGTCTATGTAGGCCATGTGTAGCTCATTTCATTGATGCATGTCCTGGATAACTGCCTTGAAAACTGTCTAGCAGGTTTAGGAACCATGATCTGCCCCTGATCAAACCAAAATGGGTAGGGTTGGGTGTTAGCAGACTCCCAATAGCTCTGTTTATGAGTTCCATAATGATGGACTCCATGGCCTTGCAGATCAGGCTTGTTAGACTTATAAGACAATAGTTCCCATGGTCTGTTGTGCACCAACACTTGTGGTGTGCCAAGCGTTGCTGTAACCCATTCAACAGTTTCATATCCTGTACAGAGGGTGAGTCTCAACTGACTGTTCAGGTGCAGGGTCTGTTTGTTTTGGAGTTTACATATGACACAGCCAGGAAAACCATGTCATCCCATAGACGCCATGTTTTTAGATTTGGATAGAGATGTTTAACCATTGTATATGTGATTTCTGGGTTTTCACAATCTCCAGGTATGGTAATGGGCCCTTTTGTCGGTGAGAGGGAGTAAATATGTATGAACCTGTCTGACAAGATGTTGGCAATGTCAGTCATGTACATGTATTCATTTACACTTTGCACTGACTCAGAACATATATGAGTTTACATTGATATTTATGACATAGCGAAAGAAATCTTCATAGTTCTCTATGGACTATTTGGCAATATTTTTGCCAGAACATGGCTTGGATAATGTTAGGAGTGCTCATTGTTTCTTAGTGATACTGATCGGAGATTTATTGATCTTCTTTGGATTTTCACTTTCTTTGAACAACTTAAGTACTTGTAGTACATAGTTTGACTATGACAGGGGTCCAATATATTATATGGGTCTGTTTTCATATCACTGTGTGCACAAGGCAGGATTGCTGAATAGTGATAAGTGTCGGAGTAAGAACTGCAACTGCCAGATATTTGTGGCTCACTGCTGTACTCAGACATGGCCTAAGTGTGTGAGCATGCCCAGTATGACCTTTCAGTATGTTGTTGACTGACATTTGCTTCATTTCTTTGTGTGTATGAGCATGCCCAGTATGACCTTTCAGTATGTTACTGACTGAAATTTGCTAAATTTGTTTGTGTGTGAGCATGCCCACTATGGGCTTATATACTATATGTGTGTGAAAAATCAAGTTGTTTTTTTACTTCAGGGCTCACCTTTGTGTTGTACATCGACAGGAAGCACGCTGTGCCTGCAGGGCTTTCATGAGTTAATTTGCATAGCCTTATCAACATTTCTACATACAGGGAGGACAGCTATTATTTGTACATTTCTACCCGGGGGGTGGCACACCTGATTCTTACTGTGGGTGTACAATGGATGAGGGGTACACCTGACACGTATACACATTTCCTAGGCCATTTCAGTCTGTGCTGTTGCCTGTCATACTGGCTTGAGGCATACCACTGTACGACAGACCTTAGCTTCCAATTACACGCATATTAGTTTGTGACTTCATAGCCTACCCAACCCACATCACACTGCCTGGCCTGCTGTTATCTGTCTGCATAGCCCTGGGTGGAGGTTACTCATATGCCTCTTCAGAGTGCATGTTACAGCATTTGTTTGTGTTTGTGTTTATCTACAATTGTCCTGCTGGCTGTGACTGTTAGGTATGTGACCCCCCCAACTGGTATGTGTGAGTGACTTAAGCTGTGTCTGTGCCAGTGAAATGCTGTCATGGCTTAGTGGTTCAGTACTGTGACTATAGTGCACAGTATCCTGAGTTTCAGCCCTGTCACTGCTTTTTATTTTCCTGCTGGACAGACCTGACTGGTTAAGGAACAGTAAAGCAGATGTGAGTGTGTTTACCCAACTTTGTTCGACTTTGCCCAACATTGCCCAACTTTGCCCGATGTTGCCCAACGTTGTGCTGGTTAGCACAGGGCACAGCTATGCGCAATTGTATTTAAATATGCTCAATACTGGTAAAATGTGCTTAGCAATGCTTTAAATTGCTTAAAATAGGGACTCATGCCTCAGGTGGTGCTGCAGGGCTGCCTATGTTGGATGCACATATTACACTCCCTATACATATTTGAAAACAGGTAGTGTCATGTTAGGCATCTCTTTTACTGTATGTGCGGGTCAGAGAGAGGTGTCATTTCCAGGGTTCCTACTGAGTCAATGTATGTGCTATGCGTTGCCTCCTTACCAAGGCCAGGGCATACTGGGCACACCTCCTTCTGCCTGCTGGGGCAGGCTCAGGTTGTTCCTCCTCTGAGTCACGCTGTGCCTGTGCAAGCCTTGGCAATGGTGGGGGGCTGTTTGGCCCTGCCCCACATTGTTCCTACTGCAGCTGTTTCCACAGGATCATATTGTGTAGCATGGCACATACCATGACAATTTGGGTACATGTAGTTGGTGAGTACTGCAAGGCCCCACCAGATGTGTCCAGGCACCGGAACCATGACTTGAGCATCCCAAACACATGCTCAATTATGTTTCTTGTTTGTGCTTGTGCCTCATTATGGAGTTCTTGTTCGGGTGTGTGTACATTTCTGATGGGTGTCATCAGCCACAGCTCCAGTGTGTATCCATCATCCCCCACTAGGTGACCATCAGGGATGTCCCCATTAGTAAATCTCTGGTACAGCTGCGTCAGATGCCAGATGTGGGAATCATGATAGCTTCCAGGGCAGCCAGTACACACATTCATTATTATACACAACCTGGCAGTTGATGGAGGGGAAGCCCTTGCAGTTGATGTAGACCCTACCCTGCTCACCGGGTGGTGCTTTGATGTATATGTGTGTGCAGTCTATTGCAGCCACTACCTCAGGATATTCTGCTATTTGGTGGAAAAGACGCATGTTGCTGGCCAATGCCTATCGGGAATTGGGGAAATATACATGCTCACCGACATGTGCTGACATGGCATCCAGTACCCTGGATGCTGATGCCTGTGAAATCTCTATCATATCAACAGCTGGTCTCTGGAAAGTACCTGTAGCTAGTATTTTTAGGCCCATGTAAATTTTTAGGCCAACACATACCTTGGTATCCACTGGGATGGGTTCCCCTCTGTTGTTTTTGTGTGTGAGGCGTGGCCGGCACAGCTCAACAATTTTCTGCAGGAGGTCTCTGTCCACCCTATAACGCTCCACTATCTCCAGCTCATGTAGCCCCTGGTAGGTTACCCTGGGTCTGTACACTCTTCTCCGTCTCCTCACTGTGGGTTGCTCAGCAGCATTCACAACATCACCACCCTCAGCACCTTGCACATTTTGGTTTATGATAGCAAGAGCAGCCCCTAACATTTTGTCTGAATTTAAAGTTTTTAAGCTTTCTCTGTTTGTATACTGCAGTGTTGCAGATTTATTGGGAAAAAACAGGGAAGAATGCTGTTTTCAGAGTTTAAAGTGCTGGGCTAGGCTGGGCTGGGCTAGTCTGCTGCCTGTGTAATTGGCTGGTTCTGATATATTTCACCGAGCAGCTCTGCTAGTTCTCCTTGGTTAACTTCCTACTACTTCTTTTCCTTCCATTTCCCTTTCTGTTTCCGTCCGGGGCAGCGCCGCACAAACACTCACACACGTGCGCATACGTTGTGTGCACGTTTGCAAGAAATTTCAGATATTTTCACACTGTGCACCTTTGGTTTCTGGTTTTCAAAAGGAACAACTGTAGACACGCTTCTTGCAATCCTGAGCAAATCAGGGCAAACACAAGATACTGTGCTCCAGTTAGCTTACAGCCTTTCTGACACCCCCCCCCCCCCATGATGTTACCTATATTCTACTCTACTACTCACCTACTCCTACACTTACACTCTTGGGACATGGCTCACATGCTAGGGAAAATTGGGATTCACTATCCTTATCCTCATTTACATAGGATTGCCTACTAATGCATGGTTACATCTCTCACACTGAGCTCCCCCCTTAGCAACCAGTACTCAGTGGCCATGTTGTCTTCAGCCTGCCATTCACCTGCATGGCAGGATAAGCTTTTTAGTGAAAATGGCTATTTTTGGCTATTTTTAAATTATTTTCTTGTTTTTTAAGTGCCGCACGTTTGCGCGGTGCTGCGCTGTGCTTAAACATTGGAGATTGGTGGGAAAAAAAGTTAGATTTTAATAATTTTAAACATTTATAAATGCCAATGGCCTTATATCTGGCCATTGGCATGCTTCCTCAACTGTATGCATCCTTTATTTGGAGCTGTCATAGCTCTGTTTAGCTATTTTCAGAACATTACTCTGTTACCAACGGAGTACATTTCTGCAGATAACACTAATCTTCCATGGACAGGTTAGTGTTTCCTGGATTGCAAATTTACCTCATTTGCATAGCTTTCAGCAGCAAATGAGGTAATTTGCATACCATGACGCTGTCTGTGCAAAGAGTAGCTTTAGCAGCTCTCATGCATGCCCCTGTCGGCTGTTAATGGATCGCACGTCAGACATATTGCCTGTTTGACGTCTTACTCTACTCTACAACTCCGTGCAAGCTTTCGTAAATCCGACCCCCTGTTTTTAATCAATCCTACAGAATCTCCACTTAAAAAGAAAATTTTTAAAGATGCTTAAAAACAAGCTTGTTTAAACTAATGTGCAAGTTATTAAACATAAATATAGCAAATAGCAATATTAATAAACTGTTTTGGTTGGCACAGTACATGTAAAAAGGACCTGGAAACTGGTATATAAAATGCAGTGATACCGATGCACAAGTTAGATTATTAAAGAGAAATACTGAGAATTAGTCAGAAGAATGTATAATTCCAAACAGATACAAGTACAGAGTGTAATATTCTATCAAAAAATATATTTAAGAGCTGGGCTAGATATTCTGAAAAGAGCTCTATAGTATTATATTCTGGCCTCAGTGTGGCAACATTGGTCAAAACTGCTGATGCACTAGAACAAAAAAATGGAAGCATCAATTTTTAAGATGATAGCACTTAAATATAAGAAAGCTCATAATATATTTGGATTTTTGGCTTACAAGAAGATAAGAATAAAAAAAAAAAGATTTTGCAGTGCAAACACAAAGGATGCATGTATCCAGAATCAGTCACACTGTCAAAGAAATTTCAGATACCATGGAAAGCCATATCAGTGATAACCAAAATGACCATTATCATTTGATTACATGCCTAGGAAGGTTGTCAGTGGAATAGTAAATACCAGTAAAATATGAAAATATGACAGTGATGCATTTTCCTATGAAAGTACCTATAGAAATTGTGAATAAAAAGAATGGCATGCTTGTATCTCATTACACATTAAACAGAGGTAACAGGAAGGGTAAATATTATGACCACTGTTATGAGAAACACAGAAGACAAGGGGAAAGATTCAGTAAAGCCTACACAGTCTGCTAAAACTGTGTGTACATTGTGGGGCAATGCGCATACAATAGTGCACTATTCTGTATTCAGTTATTGCATGTACATGCTGTGTAGAGCCGTGAAAACATGGTAAATCTGCGGGCATGCTAATTATAGAAAAAGCAGCTGAATTGTATGCTAATCAACCAATCCAAGATGGAAGAGCTAGTCAACAAACTATAAAGCAACCATGTAGACTCAGTCCTGGTTTTCCCTTTGAATTCCAAAACCTATTGGAATACAGCCATGGAAACTAGGCTACATGGAAAGAATGTTATGGGCTGCTGTTTATCTTATTCATGTGCATGTGCAGCAAATCCAAGTGTATGATGCAGCTTCTGCTAACAGACCACTGATAATCTGCATGAGGTGGAAATTGTAGAGCACTACAGGGTGGATAGATGCACACTACAGGAGCTCTGCATCCTCATCACCCACAACTGAGAGCAAGGGCAATCCGAGGGGAATCAATCCCAGAAGCGACTAAGGTATGTGTATCACTTAGAATTTTAACTACATGACCCTTCCAGAGATCAACAGGGGACATTCTAGGGGTGTCACAGGCATCAGCATCCAGGATCCTCTATCAGTTCCTGAAGGACATGCTACAAAATGGCAATGAGTACATATATTTTTTTTCCATACAAGAAAAACAAGAAGGACATAGCCAGACCTATGCAAGATTTCTACCCTGTAGCACACTACCCTGTCGGCCTTGGTGCCATATACTGTACACATGTAGAAATCAAAGCACCACATGGGGATCAGGGAAGGGTGTACTTAAATAGAAGGAGCTACCACTGAATTAACTGCCAGGTTATGTATAATGGTAAGGGAACCATCCTTAATGTGTGTGCTGGCAATCAAGGCAGTTAATACGACTCACATCTGGAACAAATGTCAACTGTATGAGATGATTACTAGGGAGTATATCCCACAGGGTCATTTGCTGGGAGGTGCAGGTTATGCACTGGAACTGTGGCTGATGACACCCATCAGAAATGCACACACACCAGTTGAAGAATGCTATAATCAGGTACATGCTCAAACAGGAAATATAATAGAATGTGTGTTTGGGCTGCTGAAGTCATGGTTCCAATGCATAGACACATCTGGGTGAACCCTCCAGTACTATTCCTGTACATGCACTGAAATATTCACCATCCATGCCATGCTTCACAACATAGGTTTATAGGAAATTACTAGGCTAGCAGCCCTAGATCCTTTGCAAGACTAGACATGTTAATCCCATGTATCACCATTTGTTCTTTTTGAGTAGATAGCAGAAATAATTTATGCGATCAACACTGGCTACCCCTGTCCATGAGGGACATGGGTGCCACCCTAGGGGTGAATTTGCAGACACCCATCCAATTATCTAGGTTGGATTTGAATAGGGTCAGTGAGGATCTCTGTTTTATATGAATAAGAAGTCTATTCCAGTGAAGCTGCAGTCTATGGGAGACATATCTGTCTCTCCAGGATTTTCTGTTAATGTCACAAGCTAGGTTGAGATCCCTACAGTGAGTGACTCTTGTGCCATTTGACTTGCAGATGTGCAGCATTTCCATTAGGGCAGGGTTGGTGATTGCCTATTAGCCAGGCACAAGTCACCTCTCAGCAGCCTATAAGATACAGAGTAAAGTGACAGTGGCTTCACCCTGTCTACATAGGTCATGGTATGGAGTCTCTCTATTTTCTTAGTGAGAAACCTCTGAGGTCTCTCCAGCTGCTACAGGTGTCTGTTGAGGTACATGTAAAAGGGTGCATAAGTGGTCTGATGAGGGTTGAGTACAGTGGATTTATAACATCCCTTGACCAGGATGCTATACCCTTTCTTATGAGGTGCATTACATAGGAGGGTTTCCTTACCACTGAGAAAATTTGCTGGTCAAAGTTTAAATTGCTATCAACCTGTATTTTCAAGTCTTGCACCGCTGTGATTGAACTCGGGAGGTGTTGTCAATATTGTAATTTGTAGGAAATCTTATTTTGCCAAAGGGAATAATAATACATTTTTGCATTTAGTTTTAGACCATGGCTTTGGAACCCATCAATTGTTTGTGTTAGCCCTTCTTGTAATATGTTAACATCATGGGGGACTCCATGATTGCTCCCAGTTTGCAATCATCTGTTTACCTTGCAAGCCAAAGGCCATCTACTTTGGCCTGGACTTCTGAGAAATAGATACAAAGCAGTAAGGAGACCAGCATAAACCCCTGTGATACTCCACTGGTGACTGGTCTACTAGTGGAGGTGGAGTCAGCAGTTTTGACAGAGTGTTTTCTGTCAGTGAGCCAACTGGCTACATATCTAGTAATGTAAGGGTTAATCCCTATCTAGGAGAGTGTCTCAATGATGCTAGAATGGGAAATTGTGTTAAAAGCTTGACAAGGTTGAGATAAGCTGCATGCACTGTCTTACCTTCATGCATGGCTTTGGTGACATTCTCATTGAAGTCTACCATGTTTAATAAGCATGATCTACCTTTAACAAAGACAAACTGGGTTGGGTCTAACATTTGGAGGTCACCTATGTCCTTGTTGATAAGGTCCATGATAATTCTTTCCATGGCCTTGCAGATTAAGCTGGTTAGACTTATGGGTATGTAGTTCCCACAGTTAGTTGATGGCTCCCCTTTTTGCAGAGGGATTAGTGTTTCTGTTCTCCATTCTGCAGGAACATAGCCAGTTCTCAAGCTATGATTAAAGAGAATGCCAAGTGGGTTTACTAGGTCTTGTTTTAGATATTTTAGTAAACAGCCTTGGATATTATCTGATTCTATTGAGGCCATGTTTTTGGCCTTGGTGAGTGCAGATTTGACTTGTTCTGTAGAGATTCTAGGCAGAAGGCTAGTGTCAAGTATGCTTTGCAATATTCAAAACTTCCATGATACCCACAAATTGCAGAAATAACACAAATGAAGGCAAAAGGCAAACTGATTCACTCCCAAGTATACTATGCAAGTCTCTAATGAGCTATAGAGTGACACCCTTATTTTTGTCACCATAGACATTAATGATTTGTACTTAGTTATCCCACACCACACAGGTATTGAGTAGTTTTACACCTTTTTACGCCATAAAACAACCCTGAACCATGATCATATTCTCATCATCAGGGCACATATGGAAGTGGTCATAGAAAACAACTTCATTACATTTGAACATCAAATATTTAAACAGTGTAGAGGAGTTGCCATGGGGGCTGTATGTGTTCCTATGTTTGCAAATACAGTCCTGGCATATTGGGAAATTGAATTTGTCATCAATTCACCATATTCCCAATATTGGACACTTTATGGCAGATACCTGGATGATATTATTATTTTTTAAGAAAGGTAGTACTGACAAACTAAATGAGTTTTTTAACTACATGTGTGGCACCATGTCATTTTTTGGAGTTTACTATCCATACAAGTATTGAGACTATTAATTCCTTGGATGTCACTATTTTGAAAGAACTAAAGGGATATTTAATTCTACTAGTTACAGAAAACCAGCATACTCTAACACACTGTTACACTCTACAAGTGGGCATCCCCTGTACCAAAAAATGTCCCTGGTCAAGGGACAATATGTTTGTCTTGCTAGAATGGTATCAGATAATGATGACTATGTTTTTTAGACCAATATTCTTAAAAGCATGCTGATTAGTAGAGGTTACCCCACAATGTTTATAGACAATATAGGTAATGGGGTAACTCAGAAAAGAGCTAGTGGACACTTCCTACTATTGCTGGGCTCAGATGGACACACTAACATGAGTACTATATCCAATACCAATATAGTGGATCATACAAATGCAATGATTTTAACATTTAACAAGCAATATGGTAATATTAGATAAATTATTACAAAACAATGGTGTGTTGTTGACACTGACCCAGATTATAAGAAATTGGTGGGAGTGGGCCCATGTATATCTTGTAAAAAGGATGTAAGTATTACAATTATGTTAGAAAAACCTAAGTATGACAAATTGTGTGGAAAAATGAGTAAATGTGGGTGTTGCCCACAATGTAAATACATATTAGAGCAGAATGATATCCATTTTGCTCATTTTGGTACAATAAGGCTAACAAAGAGATATAATTGTAACAGCAAACTGGTTATTTACATGGGCATTTATCAAAAATGCCCATGTGTTTACAGAGGTAAGATAAAAATAGCTTTAAAACCAGAATATATCAACATCAATATGATATCAGTAAAAAAGACTCCACGAATGCCTTAGCTGAACATAAAATCCAATTTGCATACCATCATTTTAAATATATTATTATAGATCATGTTGATATAGGTGAAAGAGGAGGTCCTATAGATATTTTATTGGAATTTAAGGAACTCAAATGGCAACTGTGAAGCAATACAAATTATCCAGGACTAAATGGTGTGGTTTCTATCAGTCCTATTTTGAGACTGAAAACCAAGTTTGCTATCTATGTATAACTATATTCATGAGTTATAAACTATGTTTAAAGTCAGCTTTGTTATAGGTAGCATGATAGCTAGATCCACATATGCATTTATTTACATATATAAGAATTTATCTAGTAGAGGTATTTTAGTTATTTTAGCAATATTATATGCAAGTATGTGCTTATGTAGCTTAGTAGTGGGAAAGTATGTAATGTATATGAAAATGCAAGTGATACAAACTGCAGATGTACTGCAAATGCTGGTTCCAAACTGAGGCAAGTTTTATGACATGGTTTATAGTGCATATATAAATGAGTTGGCCACTGTGGTTCAAGTTTTTAAGCTTTTATTCAGTTGGAGTTTGTGTTTTATAAACAAAAGCACTAAATAAATATTTTGGAGTGGATCAGTTTGCCTTTTGCCTTCATTTATGTTATTTCTATGCTTTGCAATATGGTAGGTGGGGATAGGGGGTGAAGTTTGTGCTGAATCTGTCAACTAGGAGGTTGGCAGTATCCTCTGGTGTAGTATGAGTGATCCCATCTACGACCAGTTGGGCACATAGCTGGGCATTCCTTTTTAGACTTTGGATGTAGTTAAAGAATGCCTTCTTGTTATCCTTGCCTAGGGATGCAATATTAGTTTCGTGATTTGCTTTAGAAGACTTTACAAGATTTCAGATTTTCTTGTTCAGGCTATGGAAGGAACTATTCCTCTGTAGAGTGATATCTCTCTTGATTTTGGACAGCAATTTCTTCTTCTTGTTATATTATTTGTTTGTACTTGAGGTCCACAACAGTGGCTTGTTTTTACAGGAAGAGCTGTTTTTTATCTGGTCAGGTACAGCAGGGTTTATGCAATTGCTTAAGTGTTAGTACAGGGCATTTGCATATACTTCTGCATAGTGATCATTGGATGTCTGCAATTGTGGGTGGTATAAAGCTTTTTATACCATTCCTTAGTAGGTTGTCATTAGCTTTAGTAATTTTTTTATAATTGTTTTTCCTGTGAGGGTGTCAGTTCCAGTAATAACTTTAAATGAGTCTGATTTGTGATTTGACTTAACCAGGGAGGGCAACACACATGAGAAAGTACAGTGACCCCCCCCCCCATGTTGGTGAGTACTATATCTAGAGCTTTTGAAACCCTAGTGGTGGTGCAGACTATCTGTTCCAGAGCATTTGTGTTAACAATGTCCAGGAACCTCTGGCTGAGCATGTTTTTCCTCATTTATGCCCCCCAGTCTATATAAGGAGAGTTGAAATCTCCCAAGACTGAGGTGTTGGGCTGTATGGCAAGGGAATTCAGTAAATCAATGTAGGCATTGTGCGTATCCCAATTTCATGGTCGGGGATCTACAGCTGGCAATGATGTGGTATGGAGTAGTTAGAAAGAATCATCAGTAGAATCCCCCAAAGTACTAACACTTTGACAGTTGTACTCGCCT
This sequence comes from Protopterus annectens, assembly GCF_019279795.1. Classification (NCBI taxonomy): domain Eukaryota; kingdom Metazoa; phylum Chordata; order Ceratodontiformes; family Protopteridae; genus Protopterus; species Protopterus annectens. The sequence goes on from NC_056726.1 coordinate 1,939,068,314, forward strand.
ACGCATCTATTTCATTCAGGCCTACCAACATCATCTCTTAAATATTCAGTGCTGTTATCCACTATAAATTGTCCTGCATCATTGTAAAAGTCAGACTTGTGCTGTGGTACATGTGTTAAGTAATGAGTTATCTAGTCAGTGTATTTATTTAGGTAGATGATCTAATCTCACTGCACTCAGCTGGTGTGTGTGTATATGTGTATGTGTCTGTGTGTCTGTTTAGTCAGAAGATCATAACTGTGTATCCTTTGGTCATAGATAGAATCCCACAGAACACCGATATTTTGTGAGTTGTACATGCCTACACATCCATTTCATAAAGGTCTTCCAAAATCTTCTCTCAAACATCTAATGCTAAGGTCATCCACTATAAATGTTCCTGTGGTACTAAAAAGTCAGATGTGATCCATGGCACTTGTGTTAAGTACTGAGCTATCTTGTTGGTATACTCAGATATGTAGGGCTTCTAATCTCTGTGTTGTCAACTGCTGTGTGTGCCTCTTTAGTCAGAAGACCATAAATGTGTATCCTTTGGTCATCAGTACAATCCCATGAAGTACTGATATCTTGATAGTTGTACATGCCTACACATCCATTTATTGCAGGCCTTATACAGTAACATCTACTCTCAAACATCCAAAGGTGATGTCATTCACTATGAATTCTCATGCAGTAGTATAAAAGTCTGACTTGTCCAGTGGTACTTGTGTTAAGTACTGTGCTTTGTAAATTGGTAGGCATGGGTTCTCTTCTCACTGCAGGCAATTTATATATATTTCTGTGTGTTCAACTGGATGACATTCATGACAGCATTTTACACCAGCATGTCAGACATTGCTATTACCAAATTCTTCTCACCCTACACTGCTGTTGTCATCTCTATAAAATGTTGTTGGACACTAAAAAAAACAGACTTGCACTGAGTACTCTAATTGGTGTACTTAGTTTGATAGGGGTTCTGTTCTCACTGTGGTCATCTTGTGTGTGTTTGTTCAGTTGGTTGACATTAAAGAGGCCATTTTTCAACAGCATGTTAGACTCTACCAATACCATCTTCTCCTCACCAGACACTGCCATTATCATCTTCTCCTCACCAGACACTGATGTTAGTCACTGCCATTATCATCTTCTTCTCACCAGACACTGTTGATATCATCAGCTATAACGTGTTGTCGGACACTGCAAAAAAATACTTGTGCTGTGGCACTTGTGTTAAGTACTATGCATTATAAATAGTTTGGTAGGGGTTCTATTCTTACTGCAATGAATTGTGTTTGCAGTCAACATTCACTATGGTGACACTTTTAGAATAATGTGTGAGTCTACAGTTATGGTGACAATTTTAGAATGATTTGCGAGCCCACAGCTATGTCAAACCCTACTCTGAAAATCTCAGTGTAGCATTAGATGATGTCATCGTGTATAACATGCAGTTTGACAGCATTTTAGACAAACATGTACTGTGGCAGTAGCATTAACTATTATGTTTGCAAACTACTTTACCTAAACATATAGGGGTTCTAATCTGACAGCAGGCGACTTGCATGTATATATATATATATATATATATATATATATATATATATATATATATATATATATTTATACACACACACCTATCACTTTTGAGACATTTTTACATTTAAGTGACTCCACATCCATGTCTTACACTCTTCCCACCATGTCCTTCTCAGCATACAATGATGCTGTCATACTCCATAAAATGCAATGTGACACTATTACTGTCAGACATATGTGATGTTGCTACTGTGACATTGCATGGAATTCATTTTCTATACATACACAGGTGTAATATTCAAGTCAGGCCCAGTATACTGCTGAGTGTGCATGTGATTGGTGTTATGTTATGGCCATTGTATGATCTTTGGCTTTGGAATCATTCTTCAATGCACTACCACTTGGAAATTTTTCACATAGCCCCATGCACCCACCATCCTCCTTTTTCCACTGGCCACATGGCATCCTTCCTGAAGAAGAGTGGAGGATTTCCTCATGTCAAATATACATACACACATCATGAATCAGAGTCCTTCCATGAGCCTCTGCAAACCATCGCCAGACCACTCCATGTGTGATTGCTAATTCTACCATGGTGTGGTGCACATGTCCCTGATGGGCAGTGTATGATGTAATACAATCAAACAAGTATAGAAATACACACAACAGATATACTGTCTTCCATAATATACTTTGTTATGAAGGAAAACATTTTCTTTAATAGTCATTATGTTATTGGAACTATGGTTATGTTTTGAAATCCTTCAAGAACTTAGAATATTGGTCAGTTTAGTACATTTAGTAGTGATTTTCATCTCAGAACTTAATTGGTTTGTGGCTTGCAATGTTTTTAATTCACCTTGAGCTAAAATGTAGGCTGACTATTTATAATCATCATTTTTTTCTGTAAATTTTTTGTCCGGTTTAATAATTAATTGCACCCATTCAGTTTTCTTCAATTTAAATCTGCTCAGATAATGAGGTAAATAATCACACTGTCAACATTCAACAAAACAAGGAAAGTAATTTTGATACCCAAATAACATGGCTCATGATGATTCTCCTGTTCACTACAATTGATTCTATCCTTTACACCATAAGTACTCTGGGATACAGGACTCAAATATTTATTCACACACAGATGAGACCATCAATTACAGACTGTTGTATGACTGCACACACCTCAGATGTTTGCTTGAGATAAGCTGAATGAATAAAGGAATTAATAATGAACTAGAAGGGATTTGATCCCATAGCTGTGTGAACCACACAGTGTGACCTATTGCACTCAAACCTTCCCAACCTCTTAGATTAAGGAGCAGATACAAAAGAAAATAAGGACAGTAAAACATGTTAAACATTGGTCTAATATACATACAAAGTTGCTAACTAGCATAGCAGGTTTTGTGCCAGGAAGCATTTCTGAAGAGTAGGCCATATGAAATTCACGTTTGTCATTATTTAGAGACTGCTTTCCACAAAACATTACTAGAAAACCACAAGTTATACAAGGAACAGACCAGAAATATGACTGAGAAAATTAGGGACAGATGAGAATTTTATGTTCCGCATGCAAACACACACACACACACACACACACACACACACACACACACACACACACACACACACACACACACACACACACACACATAAATTAAACCAATTTGAATGACTGCATACCACAGATATTGCTTGAGATCAAGTTAATGAATAAATTCATAAATAATGTCCAGAAATGTTTTCTGCTGACAGAAGCATATAATGCAACTCCCCTCTGTCTTCCCAACCTCTTAGCTCAAGAGTTAGAAAGAAAGACACAAAATCTGAAGCAGATTTTAGACATTTCACTTATATTTCACTTATATTCTTAGAAAGTGTCATGATAACAAGCTTTGCATTAGCAAGCTTTTTCTAAAGGATACAAAGTCTGAAATTCATAGTTCTGTCATTATTTAGTCACCACAATCTTCAACAATTTGCGAGAAAGCCACCGGTTTAACAAACAACATGCCAAAATACCTCTCACTATATTTCCTTGCATAAGAACTCTGGGCAAAGCTAAAAAATAAGGAAAGGACAAATGTTAAAAGTGACTTTATCTATTTGTTAACTAGGTAAGTCCGTTGGGTAATGTGTGCCTTTTTGGGGATGACACAGGAACACTGTGTAGTTAAATGAGCTGTTCAAATTTACATGGTAGGCAAATGGAGATGAAAGGATTTAAAGACAGTACTTTTGACTACAGGAGTTAGTTTGCTAACATTTCAGAACCATAAATGCCAGAAAACTCCACATCACTTAAAATGTCAATAGAACACTAACAGGTGCAGGTACATGCATTTTTTTCTGAACAATAAAAACTATGAAACTATAATGACTGGCATTCTTGAAAGACTATAGTTCTTAGTGATTTACCATAAAAGAGAGGTTTATTCCATAGAGCTGTGTGATGCCTTTAGCTGTGCAGTTGCATCCTAATGACAGCTCTAGGGCTCAAATATTGCTTGTTTTATTTGTGTTAACAATTTCAAAACCATGCTGTATATAAAATATTAAAATATTTAATCTTAAAGCTTAAAAAATGCTAAACACAACTGTGCTGATATTCGATCATGGTCTAGTGCACCTAAACAGATATTAATTGTTGTTAATGTAATATGTATTTTTGTCCTACCTTTCATGTTTTTCTGAATATCTCAACAATCAAGTAGTGCTGATAGAACTATTTATCCCATATGAAAGCTCTTGGCTAGATGAACAAAATGCTGCTAAATGTATGTGTGTAACTTGAGTGGTTGCTGAGATACTGTAAATTGTTTACAAAATATTCCCCAGGATTCAGCAAGCTCTGCATGTTGTGCAGGAATAGTGCAAGAGCTACTGCAGGCAATATGGCTGCCCTGCGATCCAGGAATAAGCTCCCGGGACGTGCACGAGTGCTCCTGCACTATTCCATCACGGACACAGCCCCTGTATGCTAATTATCTCATTTGCTGGTGAAAACCATGCAAATTAGATGAATTAGCGATCCAGGAAGCAGGCAGACATCTGTGCAGGAATAGGATAGACTGCAGAAATGTATTCAGCCAGTAGCTGAATACATTTCTGCAAATTACAAAACAGAGGCATGCCAGATCATAAAAATGCATGTATTAGAAGGGTAAGGCATGTCAAAGGCCAAATATATGACCATAGGCATGAAAAATAATTTCAAAATTATAAACATTGACTTTTTTGTTGGCCCAATTTTGGCCGATTAAGTGCAAGACAGCGGTGTGCAAACGGGATCGGCCTGAAAATAAAAAAAAAAAGCTGTAAATAAGCTTTTAAACCAAAATCACAATTCTTCCATAATAGTCAATGGCATGCATAACACTGTATAGTCTTCCACTAAGAAATGAAGAGTGTGATCGAATCCAGGGAGGGCCAGTTTCTGCTAAATGGTGTTTACATTGCATAAACAGGTGTGGGCGGTGCACACCGGGTTTTAAAAAACAACAGGAAATAGCAGCTCTGTTCACATCTGAGCACTGGGTTTGCACGGAGTGCCTCTCGAGGCTTAAACAGGAAGGCAATGAGAAGGGAAATAGCAGTAGGAAGGTAATCAAGGAGAACTACCGTAGTTGGCAGGTGAAATGTATCAGAACCAGCCAATTACACAGGCAGCAGCCCAGCCCAACCCAGCACACTACTATAAACTATGCAAACACCATTCCTTCTGGTTTTTCCCAAAAGCTCTACACCACTGGTGTACACAAATGGGGAAATTTTACCTCACAAAAGTAACAAAATGATAAGGGCTGCTTTTGCTCTCATAAATCAAAATGTGGAAGAGGCTGAGGAGGGGTGAGGATGACAATGCTGATGACCAACCCACAGTGAGAAGAAAGAGAAGAGTGTACAGACCCAGGGTAACCTACCAGAGGCTACATGAGCTGGAGACAGAGGAGCACTATAGGGTGAACAGGGACCTCCTACAACAAATTGATGAGCTGTGCTGGCCACGCCTCACACACAGGACCTTCAGAGGGGAACCCATCCCAGTGTATACCAAGGTATGTGTAGGCTTAAGAATACTAGCCACAGGTACCTTCCAAAGACCAACTGGGGATATCATGGGGATCTCACAAGCATCAGCATCCAGGGTACTCCACCATTTAATGGATACCATGTCAGCACCTGCTGGTGAGCACATATATTTCCTCAACACCATTGAGGCATTGACCAGCAATATGCATCTCTTCCCCCAAATAGCAGAATACCCTGAGGTAGTGGGTGCTATAGACTGCACCAACATATACATCAAAGCACCACCTGGTGACCAGGGTAGAGTCTACATAAACCGCAAGGGCTTCCCCTCCATCAACTGCCAGGTCATGTGTGATGCCCAGGGCATTATAATGAATGTGTGTTCTGGCAGTCCTGGAAGCTATCACCACTCCCACATCTGGCATATGACACAGCTGTACCAGAGATTTGTCAATAGGGATATCACATATGGCCACCTAGTGAGGGATGCTGGTATGCAGTGGAGCCTTGGCTGATGACACCCAACCGAAATGCACACACACTCAAACAAGAACTCCATAATGAGGCGCAAGCACAGACCAGAATCATAATAGAGCATGTGTTTGGTATGCTCAAGTCATGGTTCAAGTGCCTGGACATATCTGGTGGAGCTTTGCAGTACTCACCAGCTACAAGTACCCAAATTGTTATTGTATGTGCCATGCTACACAATATGATCCTGCGAAAACAGCTGCAGCAGGAACAGCATGGGACAGGGCCACACAGCCCCCCCTCACCATTGTCAAGACCAGCACAGGCACAGAGTGACTCAGAGGAGGAACAAACTGAGCCTGCCCCTGTAGGCAGAAGGAGGCATGCTCAGTATGCCCAGGCCTTGGCAAAGAGGCAACACATAGCACATACACTGACACGATAGGAACCCAGGGAATGACACCTCTCTCTGACTCATACATACAGTAAAAGAGATGCCAAACATGACACTACTTGTGCTTAACCATGTATAGGGAGTGTACTATGTGCATCTGACATAGTCAGCCCTCCAGCACCATCCTAAATACTGCTACAGCCACAAGGTATGTCAATCTCACTATCAATTGCTGAATGGAATAGTATGTTCAGCTACTTGTATCTCTGGTATGGATGTGAGCATGAAAGGGAATTGGGTGGCTGAATGGGATGGGAGCAAATAGTAGACACCTATATCAGTACCATGAAATCCATAACAAATACTGGTGTCAACATAGTAGGCAGTACTAGACAAGGTGACAAACCCCACTGCAGAACATGTGGTGGACCAAAGTTGTGTCCATAGGACACACACATGCATGTCAGTCAGGCTCACATACCCAACAACAGTCTCAGCCAGCAGGACAGGTGTAGACAAAAACAAAGAAAGGCTGTGCTAAGGCCTCAGAGTGATGATAGTGGAGAAGAGCACCCCTCCAGACCTACACAGACAGACTACAACAGGTCAGGCAGTGGGATGTTAGTTCTGAAGGGTAAGAAGTCTGAAACTGAAATGTAGGTCAATAAAACTTAAGAACTGTACTAAACTGATATGCCTCTAGTCTGCACGATAGGTAAGAATACAGAATGAAATGGAAGCCAACAGAGTACCTGAAATGCCAGTAAAGTCATAGCAAATATTTACATTTGTCTGGTGTACCACCCCCACAATCCTATGTAAAAATGTAGGGACATGTTTGTGTGGGTATAATAATGGTGGAGCACAGATTACCTGAGCTGGCTAAAGTAGCAGGATAGATTGTTGCATGTGTACAATATGCAGGGCTCTGTGTATCAGGTCATTGTGTGTTGTATATTGTGTGAAAGTGGTCAGCATATAGGCATGGAGAGTTGCATACCGGTGGCCAATGGCCAGTACTGTTGATAACAGGGCCAAGTTCTCACAACTGCAGTGCCAAACACAATGCATCTCAGCAAGACACAATACAGCAGAAATGCATACTAATTGTTCAGATGTAATATCTGTCACCATCTGAAAGATGGACATGACATGAATGTGGAGCCAGACATACAAACAGTATACAGGTGGAGGTACCCTAGACAGAGTATATAAAATGTTACTGTCAAATGGACACACCTTTGGATTTGTACATACAGGTTAGCAGCACATTAGTTGGCTGCATAATATAGAATACTGATATAGTCTGGCCAAACACTGGCAGACCATAAAAGGCACAGGTATGAAGTACTGAGAAACTGCTGATGTCCCCGCACAAGCCAGCATAAGTGCAATGACCTGCGTATATCTGTGAGTCAGCTGCAAGTAGCTTCCATAGCACACATGCACTCAGCTCAACCCACTATCAGCCACAGGTACCTCATAGGTCATATCCCTGTGGTTGGGAATGAGTACAATATGACCCCCACCTCTGTATGAGAATATCCACAGAATGCAGAATGCTGAAGAGGTGTTCCATGCAGGTGTGTCCCTAGCTGTAAGCAGCACCCTGCCAGCATCCACACCAATGGATTAATAAGGACATAAACTATTGCCATTAACACCTTGCACACCTTCCCTGTCACTCCAGTGGAATACAGTGGCTTGAAGCCTGGGACTGTAGGAGTGACAATACACTGGTCTGCTACAGATGGCCTGCATCACTACAAAATTCCCTACAGTCCTCTGTCAAAGGCCTGTGTCTCGCCTGTACTGCCAATGTATGTTATCTCATGGACTCCCAAATAACGACATAACACAGTCCAAAAAACACAATTGCAATGCCATGTTGACAAATCTCAGTAGCATGTCCATGTCCTACTGCATGAACTTTGGACCAACCCCTAAATACTGCTGGGATGAAGTGATAACTATAGGGATACTTATCAGATATCATTTGCATAATGTTCAGAAGAGGATAGAATAACAGAGGGGGGTAGAAGCATGGACGCCATGGAGTGTGTGAAGTTGAAACTCACATGTATGCACATACTATCCCTGCCTGCAAACACAGGAATGGGTGGCTACAAATCTGCTCATAAACCACAATGTGAATGGGTAATGACCAGAAATATGAGCCCTGCCTCTAGGTAACCTGTGTGAACCTGTACAGCTGTGAGTTATAGCCACAGCAGTATATGGCCATTCTGTCACATCACTAGATGTACAAGCATGGGATCCTCAGCCACCACAGTACCAAGGTGCTGAACCATTTACACAGACCCATCAGCAAGTGGCTGCAGCTCCCCCTCCAGAATGACATGATTGTGCAAGAATATGTAGGCTTTAGACCACAACACTGGACACAGCTTCATTCTTCTTGTATTCTCCAGGAAATTACTGCAAGGAAATACATATAGCTGTCAGTAGTTGATGACATAAAACATCACAGTGTAAAACAGTACATATGTCTGAATATCTCTGCTAACACCAAAACCGTGTAGCAGAAGCAGCACAGACACAATTAGTTACAGTATCCCACTATCCTTTGCCCATTGTGACCCCATATTGTCAACCTATCTACAGATATCCTGCAGAAACAGGTTGCTAGCTGTAGGTGTTGAACACAAATGCCTGCATTGGAATACAACCTACCTGGAATGGATTCACACTTTCAATACAGAAGGTCATACTGGGCATGCTTCCACACTTAAAGAAACGAAGCCCATGTCTAACAACAAAATAATGAAGGGTCATACTGGCCATGCTCCCAGACTTAGAGAAATGAAGCCCATGTCTGGCAACAACAGTGGACTATACATATCTGTCAGTCGCAGATGTCTGTGCATACACTCCACATTGCACACTAGTCATGTATTTCCACATATCAGATAGGAATACACACAGATATCCAAGGACAACACACTATAATAGGTCAAACATCCACAAATATAGATGTGGGGGAGAAAGTGACAGACAGTGACAAAAAGCCTCCCATCATGAGGTCTGTCCCACCCAGCACACATCCAATTGGCCAATATCACATGATGTGCAAATGTCAATCACTGTAGACATTGGATTCTGGTAGCCCTCTGCATTGTAGCATCTGTGCTGCTTGTGATAACTGTGTAACATGACAGTATAAGTCATTATTCATCTAGCAGTTGTATACACTGTCCTGTCAAATGTACACATGTGTATGACAGAATGTTGTGTGTATGCTTCCAGATGAATGGTTTATGAACCATTCACACACACTGCACTCCCCATTGCCCTGCTTTAGCTAGCCTGCTGCTGTCATTCACCTTGAAATACACCTTTGGAGAAGAGCTAACCCTATAAGCTCTGTGGCATGTGCTATAACTGCATAACACTATAGTGTGATGTACTAGTTAGATAGGAGTTCTAATCACAGACATGGCACCTGTGAGGCTGTTTGTGTGTGTGTGTGTGTGTGTGTGTGTGTGTGTGTGTGTGTGTGTGTGTGTGTGTGTGTGTGTGTGTGTGTGTGTGTGTGTGTGTTTGTTTTTGTGTGCAGGGATTAATGCTTTTGAGGCCAGTCACAGTCACTACACTTCCCATTGACCTACTTTGGCAAACCTGCTGATGTCATTCACCTTGAAATATGCATTTGTAGAAGGCCTAGCCCTATAAGCTCCATGGCATGTTCTATAATTGCATAATGCTCTAGTGTGATGAACTAGTTAGGAAGGAGTTCTAATCTCAGACATGGCAACTGTGAAACTGTGTGTGTGTGTGTGTGTGTGTGTGTGTGTGTGTGTGTGTGTGTGTGTGTGTGTGTGTGTGTGTGTGTGTGTGTGTGTGTGCAGGGATCAATGCTTTTGAGGCCAGTCACAGTCACAGTCACTACACTTTCCATTTACCTACTTTGGCAAGTCTGCTGATGTCATTCACCTTGAAATACACTTTTGTAGAAGGCCTAGCCCTATAAGCTCTGTGGCATGTGCTCTAGCTGCATAATGCTATAGTGTGATGTACTAGATAGGTAGGAGTTCTAATCCCAGACATGGCAACTGTGAGACTTTGTGTGTGTAGGGATAAATGTTTTTAAGGCTAGCCACAATCACTACACTTTCCATTGCCCTACTTTGGCAACCCTGCTGACGTCATTCACCTTGAAATACACCTTTGGAGTAGGGCTAGCCCTATAAGCTCCATGGCGCATGCGATAAATGTGGTACACTGTAGTAGCAATATACAGCTAAGTAGGGGTCTGAATCTCAGTACTGTCAAGTGTGTGTGTTTGTCATCAGTATCCTGTGCAGAGGTAGCTGTGATTGTGAAATAACAGGACTCATTGTTGGGTGGGTTTTGCAGATTTCTTATATTGAGGACCTACTATATGTCACAATGTCCATCTTACAAGTACAACAGATGTCAAACAGCAGAGAGGCTGGCATAGACAATCTATAACTCTACATGTGACATTATGGATTGGTGAACAATATAGGCAACCCTTGTATTATCCAGATAACACTCTCCACCCATGTATCATACACAAACACACTTGGCTAGGCAACAACCACTATATTGTTAGTTCCCTGCATATTGCCCACAGATAGTAACCATGGTGTGACTGCAGTAGACTACAGAGGACATGGCACCCTGTTCCATCCCTACAATAGGCAAATAATACCTTACAGTTGTCCTTTGCTATGTTCCCCACTGGATGCCTGCAACAACTGTAGAGTCTGCAAATGTAACACACAAAGGAAATACCATGCCTTATACACATGCCCTGTATGGACAGATGCCACTAACATCAGTGAAAACCTGTATCATGCTGTCAGTGTAGATGCGGTTGCAACCTCAGTTCCATAGCCAGCTCTCACCACATATAGTCAGGAATGCCACATCAGATGATAACAATCTGTCCACACAACATGACCCAAACACCCCAGGTACACTTCCACATGTCACAGAACATGCATGTGGGACATGTGCACAACCCAGACACTGTCCATATTATGGAATATAGAACCCATACATGGCAAGCATTGCACAGCACTGGCCACCCACAATAGTAACCCAGATGAGTGGATGGTGAATACAATACTCACCTGTGTGGGCCAATCCAGGGACTACACTGCTGAGCCACACTGCAGACCATTGTCATGTGGCCTGATGCCAAGGTATACCATTTGCCTACCTTTATACAGCCTTCTGGCACAGTCAACTACTACACACTTGTGAAGCAATGAATCCATGCATGCCAGTACTGGCAAATGTGTATGTGTGTGTGTGTGTGTGTGTGTGTGTGTGTGTGTGTGTGTGTGTGTGTGTGTGTGTGTGTGTGTGTCTGTGTGTGTGTGCAGGGATCAATGCTTTTGAGGCCAGTCACAGTCACAGTCACTACAACTTTCCATTTACCTACTTTGGCAAGTCTGCTGATGTCATTCACCTTGAAATACACTTTTGTAGAAGGCCTAGCCCTATAAGCTCTGTGGCATGTGCTCTAGCTGCATAATGCTATAGTGTGATGTACTAGATAGGTAGGAGTTCTAATCCCAGACATGGCAACTGTGAGACTTTGTGTGTGTAGGGATAAATGTTTTTAAGGCTAGCCACAATCACTACACTTTCCATTGCCCTACTTTGGCAACCCTGCTGACGTCATTCACCTTGAAATACACCTTTGGGGTAGGGCTAGCCCTATAAGCTCCATGGCACATGCGATAAATGTGGTACACTGTAGTAGCAATATACAGCTAAGTAGGGGTCTGAATCTCAGTACTGTCAAGTGTGTGTGTTTGTCATCAGTATCCTGTGCAGAGGTAGCTGTGATTGTGAAATAACAGGACTCATTGTTGGGTGGGTTTTGCAGATTTCTTATATTGAGGACCTACTATATGTCACAATGTCCATCTTACAAGTACAACAGATGTCAAACAGCAGAGAGGCTGGCATAGACAATCTATAACTCTACATGTGACATTATGGATTGGCGAACAATATAGGCAACCCTTGTATTATCCAGATAACACTCTCCACCCATGTATCATACACAAACACACTTGGCTAGGCAACAACCACTATATTGTTAGTTCCCTGCATATTGCCCACAGATAGTAACCATGGTGTGACTGCAGTAGACTACAGAGGACATGGCACCCCGTTCCATCCCTACAATAGGCAAATAATACCTTACAGTTGTCCTTTGCTATGTTCCCCACTGGATGCCTGCAACAACTGTAGAGTCTGCAAATGTAACACACAAAGGAAATACCATGCCTTATACACATGCCCTGTATGGACAGATGCCACTAACATCAGTGAAAACCTGTATCATGCTGTCAGTGTAGGTGCGGGTGCAACCTCAGTTCCATAGCCAGCTCTCACCACATATAGTCAGGAATGCCACATCAGATGATAACAATCTGTCCACACAACATGACCCAAACACCCCAGGTACACTTCCACATGTCACAGAACATGCATGTGGGACATGTGCACAACCCAGACACTGTCCATATTATGGAATATAGAACCCATACATGGCAAGCATTGCACAGCACTGGCCACCCACAATAGTAACCCAGATGAGTGGATGGTGAATACAATACCCACCTGTGTGGGCCAATCCAGGGACTACACTGCTGAGCCACACTGCAGACCATTGTCATGTGGCCTGATGCCAAGGTATACCATTTGCCTACCTTTATACAGCCTTCTGGCACAGTCAACTACTACACACTTGTGAAGCAATGAATCCATGCATGCCAGTACTGGCAAATGTGTATGTGTGTGTGTGTGTGTGTGTGTGTGTGTGTGTGTGTGTGTGTGTGTGTGTGTGTGTGTATGTGTGTGTGTGTGTCTAGAGATGAATGATTTGGAAGCCATTCACACTCACTACACCTCTCAATGCCCTACTGTAGCATGCCTTCTGATGTCAATCACCTTGACGTACACTTTGCCCATATATCAGCCTAATAACCTCTGTGGCGCATGTGATATCTACGTAATACTGGTGGTGCTGCAGTAGCATTGTCACCTCACAGTAAGATGCTGTCCGGTTCGATTCTCAGCTAGAGCGTCTTCTGTGTGGAGACATACGTGAATGGGCATGCCTTTGTTGAAGGTTGTGCATCAGGGGTGGTAACTCGGCACGTAAAAATCAACTACCAATCATTAGCAGACTGGAGTTCCGCTGTAGTGACCCCTAACTGGGAAAAGCCGAAAGACCCAACAACAACAACTGTAGTACAGCAAACTAGTCAGTTAGGAATTATAACCCTGACCCTGCCAACTGTGATAATGTGGGTGAGTCCCTGAGGGAGTGCTGTTGTGTCTTCCTTGACACATGCTTTTGTGGACAGCCACATGTACTACACTTACCTTGTCCCTCCTTTATCACTGTTGCTGATGTCACTTACCTTCAAAGATACCTTTGGACAGCTATCCAACATGTAAGCTTCATGGCACATGCAATAACTGCATAAAAATGTATTAGCAATACATAGTCAGACAGAGGTTTGAAAGCCAGTACTGGTAAGTGTGTGACGCAAACATGCTTAGCTCTTCCTCTCTTACCCCCTTCCTTTTTTACTTTGTCTCTGTCTGTCTTGCTCACTCCCTTGCTGGTGGATGTGGAAAAGTACACCTGCTTTGCTTGGGCAGCAGCTTGTGTTTTGTAAGTGATGCACATGATCAGCTGATGGCCTGTGCATGAACTGCAGTCCCCCACTAGCTGATATCATGTGGAACAGCTGTGGTATCATTCCCATAGCCAATTGCATGGAAACATACTCCTACAACTAAGAACATAATTTGGGCATTGGTCCTTTTCATTCACTGTGAGCAGGACTTCATGTTGGTGTTTGACAAACAGCATCACAGAGGCTTGTTGGATATACCTCTTACAACATAAACTGTGGAGACAGGCCAACAAATAGAAGGGGGATGTTCCAGACATGAGGACAGAATGTAAGTCTTGCTCTTCTACATTTGAAGTAATGATGGTTTAACAGGGTTTGTGTGGATATGGCTGGTCTACATGATTTAATATCTGTCATGACAGTGTTATGTGGTTGGGGAAACTCCCACTTGCAGGGTTATCTGCAGACTGGTCAGTGTTTTGAGTCTTACATGTGTTGTGTTACACATGTCCTATCTTTACAAATGCAGTAGCATACTCTGAAGATTGCAGTCAGTACATGGTGACAGCCATGTGAGTTACTGACTTCATATCCATCAGTAGACATATGTCAAAACAAACCCTGTTACATCAGTAAATGTATGGGTTCATCACAGCAACATGTCAATATTGGCCATGTGTTAGCTTCCAGCAACAGCTCTGTCAACCTTTGTACATATGTCATGCAGTAAGAGGTGCAAATGTTCAGTACATCATTATTTACTGACATCATACCTGATAACAAGCCAGTGAGATACCAGACTGCTAGACATGTTATGTATAGTAGACCTTATATCTGAGGACAAAACCTGGATATACTATTGTAGTGTGTACAATAGTGAGGTCTGTGTACTTATGGTGAGTGTCGACAGAGTGTGTAATGTGAATATGTACTTTGACCTGTGTACAGACTATAGTAGATGTCATTGTTCTTGGTCCTGTACTATGTCAGATTGCATGCTGCTGCAGTGTATGGCACCCTATTGGTGTACATGTTTGTAGGGCCAGATCGACACATGTCCCATGCCACAGTCAGGAATTGGAATACACTGTGTATTGGCCCAGTATATGTAGGGTTGGTGTGTGAGTGGCACATATGAGGATGGTGTTGTTCACACAGTCCATATACTGTAATATTAAGTATGCTTACCATACGTGACTGTGGCTGTGTTCAAATTGGTTGTGGGTATGCACTTTCACACAGGTGTCTGTTACTCCATCCTGTTACATGCCTGTAGAGCCTGCTGTATTTGCAGGTACATGTGTATTCCCCCATAAAAAATGGGGGCCAGTGTTGTGGCAGTCTGCCTGCAGTTTGCACAGTGCTTTGTGACATGCCTAGCAGCTCAGTGTATTTACCCAGTGTTATGTTATGTCTAGATATTTGTCACAAGTACTGTTGCTGTGCCACCATAACTATTGTGTGTTTATGACAAAGCAGGGGGATGCTGTACAGATATATGTCACTAACTAGTGGGTAGTATGTGGGTTTGTGACCTCTGCTGCCCCAGCTATTATCTGTCAGGACAGACAGGTGTGTGTGAATGCATATTCATTCCAGTATTTTCGTGATATCCCCATTTACATGAATGTAAGCATCCACTTTGTCAGGCTTGGTCCACACGTCTTGCACTAAGGGGTGCTGTGTATACCTCTGGACTAACCAGAGTGTGTCAGACAGTCCACATTTATTGGTCATATCTCTGCTATATTCCACAGGATCATTACTGTGATTTGTGTGGTACTGTAGTATGATGATCTTATGATGTGCGTCAGTAACTGATGGCGTACATGTCAATATCAGATATGACTTCCCACACATTAATGTTAAGACAACCCCTGTTACAGTAGCAAAAGTCTACATGTATACCTGCAATACTTACATGACATCCCCTTGCACTAAGAGGTTGTGACTATTGGTGTTGGGGTATGACTCCACTACATGTTATGGACATATGTTATACATATATGTATATATCTATACATATATATATATATATATATATATATATATATATATATATGCACACACACGTATATATATATATATATATATATATATACACAAGTATATATGTATATATCTTCATATATATACATATGGGTCCTCTTCACATGGCCGACTTTTCAGAAAGTCGACTTTTTTATGGCCACAAGACCATATGATCGACTTTCAAAAATCCGACCATGGGGAACCGCTATCTCTGTACAGTGTTGAATAGGAGAATTTCCTTCTACCGCATTGTAGTGCAATCTCAAAATTAGTCTATTTAAGTTACTGGGAGGGGTTCAGGGGGGCATAACCCCCCTGCTAACAGTTTAAGGTAAGTGTTTGTTGTGTTTTATATACATATATATATATATATATATATATATATATATATATATATATAGGTAGATCTATATATGTTCATATATATATATATATATATATATATATATATATATATAAAACACAATATACAGATGTATAACAATATATATATATATATATATATATATAAATAATGTGTGTGTGTGTGTGTGTGTGTGTGTGTGTGTATGTACATGCATACATATATCTACATATGTATATACATATATATATATATATATATATATATATATATATATATATATATATATATATCGCCATATCCTTGTTTTGTGTACACATGACTGCTGCATATACCTTCCCAGAGGTATCACACCATATTTATCTGATATATGTATATGAAGATACAATGACATACTTGATTCAACACTAATATCACTTACAAGTACTAAACCATTGTAGAGGCCACACCAGTTGTTCACTACTATTCAGTATGTGTGCTGACAGATATATTGGAAAAACATCAAATATCTTCACATCTGTGATGGTTTAGTGTTTAAGTGCTTTGACTATAGTGTCCTGGGTTCAAGACTAGCAAGGGCTGTTTGTCCTGTTGCTAGGCAGTACAATGGCTGCTGTAAACAGAGTGGTTAAGGCAGGTATGAGTAGTTTGCTAAAATAGCAGTGAAATGATGTTTTATTAAGTGTATTTCATTCCATGTACATAACACGTGTCTATGTGCTGTCATTACAGTAGCAAGGGGTGTGAGTCTACTCTTTGGGCACCTGAGTCTATATGGCTTGTACAACACTCTTTTATGTTTGAATGTGTTACATACATGGGTAGTATCCCAGCTTATATGCAGTCACACTGGCATGTAGTGTATCATTACATTACTACTGTTGACAGTGCTTTCACAAGTAAGAGTAGATTGTTGATTGTAGTACTGGAACCAAATATCCCTGCATGCAAAGATGGATTATGAGTCCACACTGTCGTGTTCTTGGTGTGTGAGCTGTGTGTCATTAAGTATTTTCTACTGGATATTGATTTGACATGTGGATATTAACTGTAGACTACTGTGTGTATAGGACATGCCATTGAGGGCTGCTATCATGTAGTAATGGCATACCTATCAGTGTCAGATGTCTATCTGTCAACACAGTTATCCTACTGCATAACCAGTTGGCTAGCTGATGTCTGTCTGTCCTCTATACAGATGTGCAGATGTCGGGACTCCATCTTGACTGCTTACAGGCAATCTATGTTTGAGTGACACTGACATGTCTGCCCAGCTGTATTATGAATGCCACAGCTAGGAATCCAAACCCTGTATGCACCACATGCCATGGATACCTCAACTACACTACCACAATCAACAGAACATGCTTGGGTACAGGTCTCCAAGACCGTGTTATGTAATACATGTTGCATACATGTCAACTGGAGAGCCTCACTGGCCCTCTGTAAGAGGCAACCAGATGACTGGATGTTGCATATAACTCTCACCCTGAGCATCACCCCAGTGGTATCTGTTGATAGATGGCCTGCTGGCAAATGGCAGGTGGCATGATACCACTGTACACACATCCCCTACACTTACCATCTCTCCATGGACAATATCCTGGTACACACCTATGAACACCTGCACTGATGGACCCCAGTACTGACCAATATGTATGTGTGCATTACTGAGAATAAAAGTGTCTGTGTGTTTGTAAACCTGTAGTTGATTATACCCTGAGGTCCTTCACACCCACCCCGAGTTCTGGCAAGTGTGTGTATGTGTGCAAGTGTGTATATTTGTAGGCTACAGCATTCTGATGCCACAGTCTCCTAACGCAATACACCTTGCCACACAGTATTAGGGATGGTGATGTTGCTGACCGTAGGAGACCCATGACAATGCATCACCATACTATCCCTGTGGTATGTGCATTAGATTCATATCCCTGTAGTAGCACTCGAGATAGACAAGAGGTTGTATTGCAGTTCTGGTCAGTGTGTGATGGTGGGTATGTCAGAGTATTATCATGGGTTTCAGTGCCTACAATATCCACTGTGAGGTGTGGGTGCTGGGTATACTGTCTTTACACCATGGTACCCCCAGTACATGTCCCATATTTCAATGTATGGGGACCACTGTCACCATCAACCATACAGGTAACTGATAACACTATCCAGCCCAGTGATGCATGTGTTGTGTACAACTTATCTGTAACAGAATGGACACACTGACAAGGTAGTTAGCACTGATAAGCCCGGGTCTCTCAGATGTCTGTATGACTGTTATGTGTTTGTCAGTGTGTATATGACAGTATGTCACACTATGTATTGTTCACAAACAACTAGTACATCCCCCATTACCATACTGTACAGGGCCTGGTGATGTTCTTCACTTAATATGTAACCTGGAACATACCTCATCCTAAAACCTGTGTGGTATTGCAATTAAGGCCACACACATCAGTAGCACTACATAACTAGATAGGGATTCTAGTCCCAATGTTGCCAACTAAGAGTGTGTGTATATGTAACGGGATCTACTTCAGTTTGCAGAATATACATGTCCAATGAGGTTGTCTGTCTGATAACTGTCTGGCAAATGCTAACATTTCACAGGTATCATCCTGTGGAAATTCATTCCATCAAAACTAGTAGTAGATGTGTAAATGCCCTATTCCCCACTGTATAGGTGTACAGCAATACTGGGGTTGGTATATATAGCTGGGTGTGGATCTTGTGGACACAGCCACCATCATTGCAGTTACTGTTGAGTGTATCCCCCCACTTAGCTGGCTGTAATGCTGTACAGTTCATGTTAACAGGTTAAGTAGTTGTCAATCACACTATCTGTGATTCTACAGCACTTCACACCCTCCAAAGGATAGGGCTGTACCACCCACACCAGCACACCTATGTTTACTGAGTTGAGGATTGCACTACATTGGGGAAAGGGGACATATACCCTGCCAGTGCCATCGTCACTGACATTAAACTAGCAGACTGCTTATTTCCCAATGTGTTGTTGTGCCTATTCTGTCTTGGTAGAATTACATAGTTTAAAATGGGTTCCTTGCACAAGTACATAGATCAATGTATACAGTATTCTCTGTGGATTACATCAACACCAAAGCCTCTGTGTGTGTTATACACAAACATGTGGTGTGTACCACCCAGTACACTTACCATTTTCCACTGTAGAAGGGCTGCTGACATCAGCCACCATGCACTCACCTGTATACACCCCAAAGACCTATCAGCCATATGGCACATGCAGTAACTGTTATACAGACCTGTGACGTGTTCAGCTGTACCCAGGATATGGCACAGTCAAGGTATCATCACAGTGCCATACCCCTTGTAGTAAACAACAGCAGACCAACATCTTGGACACCTACAACACAAACGGAATACATTATGGAGCCCACAATAACTCAGTGTTAATAACAGCTATAATGCATCATGGCTGGACAGCTACACTTCCTGACATGTAAGCATTAAACATTAGTGCTGACATCATGTTGCACAGCATTATATTGGTACACCATAGTACAGTCACCATGTGCATCAGAACCATATTAGTCTGTCACTGCATCGATGTTATGGATAACAGGGATGTGGCACAGGTATCATCATATGCACAGGGTGTGTTGTTTGACATCGTGTGTGTGTGTGAGTGTGTGTGTGTGTGTGTGTGTGTGTGTGGGGGGGGGTAATTATTAATTGGGCTGTTGTGATGTGGTGTGTGTAGGTATGGGGTTGCCCTAGCTGTGTTAGTGAAGTGTGTGTGTGCATGCACACAATTCTGCCATGTGGCTGCCCTATACAGGGGTTTGTTGGACAGCTGCAGACCGTACCTGGCAGGGTATGCAATTCATCGTCTCTGGCCCCGGATATGAGAACTGTGACTGCCAGGGGTTCCACGGGCACCACCAGGTACAAGCCATGATATGGTACTCTCCCCTGTTGAAGACATATGTCCACTGGATCCAGGTGCCTCTTGGGACTGGCCAGGGCCATGTGCACATGGCCTGCTGTGTTGTATTGTGGACAGTCCCCCCTGCAGTGCTGGGGCTGGTACTAACAATACGGGAGTGGCTCTGACATCTGGCATGTCCACGTTGACCTCCAGCTGTTGGTGTTGCTGGCCTACGTCCACGAGGCCGTCGCACTACTCCCACCATATGCTCAAGCACAGACATTCCATGGTCGAGGATTCCCACCATCTCACCCAACCATCTATCCATGACCTCTGCAAAATAACGGTAGGCACCTGCAAGATCACGGATGTTGTCAATCACAGCTGAATGAGTAGCCCTCTGCAGCCTCAGACCCTGTCTGGTATACCATTACATACATGCCTGCACCTCTATGAAGGCCATAAGTATGCATTTGGTGGCACCAGATGTGGCACCTGTGCCAGGGGCATGATGACCAGCAGCCATCCTATGAGCACCCCTGTACATCTGCCTGTGTGGTACCCTGCCAGACATCCAGCTATGGCTGCTGTGTCCAGACACATGTGCCATAGATGCCACACTGTCCTGTCACCACCCGTCACCTGTCCCTCATCTATGGCCGCTGGTGATGGGGTTTGTATAGGCAATGTGACTGTGTGCGGGGATGGGGTGGATAACAGTGGGATGTCAAATGATGGCACAGCTTCAGCCCCTGACAACCCCACCTGTGCCTCAACACACCCATCATCATTATCAGTGTCTGTATGGACACTAACATATGTTTGCCTGCAGGAGGGACCCTGACCCACCTCGCCACCTGTGAGGGGAAAGCAAGAAAAGCATTTTAAGACCTGTATGTCATTGCTCAACAGTACACACACACACACACACACACACACACACACACACACACACACACACACACACACACACTTACAGGTGAGGTTGCACAAAGCTATTACACATAGACCTCTCATTACTCATCTGTCAACATGCATGACATATGGCACTCAAAAGCATGCAGTGCAGCTATAGTCAATCCCTGTTACCAATATTATACATCTCTGTGATGCATGGGTTGTGTTAGTAGGTGATGCCCCTTTCTCTGGAACACACTGGACCCATGTACACAGTATTGCTGTGCACCTGTTCAGCACCTTGGCATGTACTGTGCACCATACCTCACAGATGTACACACCATTGCTGTATGTGTATATGTGTGTCAGTTATGTTTGCTATGCTGCTCACAGCCCCTATGTGTTTGTCCAACACATACTTGGGATGATATGTAGACAGATGTCATTTGTGAATGCCTGATGTCTGATTTACAGATCTCATCATCAGCGGTACATGTATGGCCATTAAGATACAATTACACTGACAACCTTCAAATCTTACTTTGGCTATGGGGAGTGTACACACCCTTATTGACATGGCACCCTCTTCCCTGATATGCCCTGGGGCCACATTACTGCATATGTTAACATTACAAGAACCTGCTATGTGACGTATGACCTGTGCATACAAATGCAGTATCAAACAAATGTGTTAGTTGTGCAGATCCTGATTGAGATGCATACAATTTGTGGGTGCATATATGTGCACACCCTTATCATGATGGTATGTTGCACCAACTGTTAAGTGTACTACAGAAATCACTATTCCTGGAAGGGGTACACTAGCATGGGCCATCTGCATTTGCCTGTATTTGGTCATTTTGCCCTACAAATGTCCCACAACTCTGCATGATTGCAAGGTCAACTCATGTGCACAGCTCTTGAAGTCACACAGTGCCATCATTATTGCTGTGGAGTCAGGGTATGTCTGCCACAATTTATGACCTTGACTGTGTGCAAATACAGCCATTCTTAGTGAGCTTTGGATCTCTGCTTCAGTTCACTGTTGTGTTTCAGGATGACACCCCCTCCCCATCCTCAGCCTTTTTGCAGATGCTTGACAACTATGGGCTACACATGTGTGTCATTTTGCAGTGTCCCAAATTCTGAACACCATGTGTACCGGCCTAGTGCCTGCTAATGAATGGCAAACATACAGGTGTACACTGGCACCAGCAAGGTACAGATGGGGATGGTGGGCCTGAGGTGGGGTGAGGTGTTGGTTGTGCAGCACATGTATCTTAATTGATACTGTCTGTAGGTTTCCAACTTGGTCTTGGTACACCAGTACACATTACAACACATGCCTTTGGGGGACTTTTGATGTTATGCATATGCTACCTGTAGAGAGCCCTGGCTGATGTTTCCTGTGGAACAACTGTCCTATCTGATTACCCTAACCCATGGGTCACACTTATGCAGAGTCCAGGCAATTGTCAACACAGGTACTACACAGCCAGTACTTGCTAGACATTCCTGCAACTCCCTCAGTGTTGCAGCTTGTTACTAGGCAGCCTGCATGACCAGTTTGCAACATGTGTCAATCATCTGTCTTGGATGGTCATCTGTTTATTTTCTACATTAATCTTGTCCCATACATCCTTGTCACATACATGACTGTCTGCACTGTTTGCCATGGTATAGGCAATGGTGAGGTAAGGCTACATGTCCAACTCCTACGTGCTACCTGTCGGGTATGGGATCAATTCCTTGGCTTGGAAGATGTGTGCAAGCCACAGCTGCCTCTGTTGCAGGTAAGTGGGCACATTTGATAGGCAAATGTCTTGGACAGCAGACCATTTCTTGGTGTGAAATTGACGACCTGTACTTGCTGGAATCTCCATACTCATGAAGACTGCATGCTGTCAGTACCTCAAAAGCTGCTTCCACAATATGTTATTTGGAGTGTATGCACACATATGCTTCCAGTGTTTGTTAAGGTATGTATTACCCATATTTCTGTCCTAACATAGGATTACACATTCATTGCTCATGTTAGGACCACATTACAGGTTGCAAGGGCTGTGGAATGCAGTATTGTGATATGCCATTGTGTAAAGCTGTAACAATTCCCATTTTAATAGTGATATATATATATATATATATATATATATATATATATATATATATATATATATATATATATATATATATATATATATATACACTGTTGTAGCACTGTATAAGGGTGGTGTTTCAGACATGTTCCTACTGTAGGCCATTTGTCCCACCATTATGTTCATCTCTGTACACACATCCTGCAATGACAGGTTGTTAGTTATATTGCAGGACTCTTACATACTCTTCAGAAATGCCACCATGGTGACCACTGTGGTGCAGTGCAGTTAACAGCAACAATAAGTGTACATGTACAGCATGCATTATGGGTAGGTGTGTTAAAAGTGTGCATGGAAAAAATCCATGGACATAACATGGCCAGTGTATTGGCAAACCTGAACACCATACTCACCAGCTACAGGCTGCTGCCCCAAAGGTATACCAGTGGGACCTACATAGTTATGTGAGAATTGTGATGTCAGTAGCCACACCTGTGGCACTGGTACAGGGTGGGAGCAGCATTCCAGTCCATCAACAGTACAAACCCACAACTCTACAGATTATGCACATCTGTTTATTACTACAATGCAACAACAGACTATATACATTTTATCTCACATATGCATGATTAAACTGTACAGATGCAGATGGATACGCAACAGTGGTCTATTGATGTGCCCTGTGGCCTTACCTGCATGCTCCTCATCCATTTTGTGGTCAGCACCCAACTCCACAATGCTCTCTGCAGGATCTTGTGTTTGCAGGTGGGCAGATGCCCCAAGGCTGGCAAGGAGCTCCTCAGTATGTGTCGGGCTGGATGACATGACCTCCCCCATGACTAGCAGTTCCCTCCTAACTGTAGCAGCATGCTGACGGGCATGGCAGAGCAGGTCAGTACACCAATGTCGGACCTGCTCAGAACTGCGGTTATGCAGGCTGACATTGTTTACCCTGTGGACAAGATTGTTGCACAGGGTGGTCCTCTCCTGCAGATCATGGGCTGTACATCTGAACAGGGTGTGGTAATGCTGCACGAGGTGTTGTATGATAACCTCATTCTCTTTGGTGGAGTAAACCGGCAATCGCTCCCATGACATGGTGCCTGAAAGGGGTCTACTTTATTTAAACAAAAACGCGTTATGTCGATTACCACTCCATCGACACATATATACCGAACTGCGAAATAATCGAACGCATGAAACCGCGAAACTCAAAATACCAAATTGGCATACCTGACCAACCCCACCACCCGAAACATACTACCCACCCAAACAAAATAAATAAACCATAAACATACACAAACCAAAACCCTACTTCTAACCCTACACTAAACCCCACATACACCACTATCTATGCACTATACTTAACCCCTCCCTAACCCTAAGGTCCGTAACTACTGCATACTTACCCTACAGAGCTATACCCAAACAAAAAAAAAATAAACCACACACATACACTAATCAAACCCCTACCTCAAACCCTACACTAAATGTTAAATACATTACCCATCTTACATTACCTATCTATGCACTTAACTTAACCCGCACCCTAATCCTAACCCTAATGTCCTTAACTATCGCACACTTACCTTAGGGATCTGTAGTTCAGATGGGCCAACCAAAACACTTCGACATTTCGAGTTTCGTGGTTTTGTGTGTTCGCAGGATTTGCGGTTCACTGATTACATGTCGATGAACTCGCATTCGACGTAACATGGTTTCGATAGAATAAAGTAGACCCCCTGCAAGACATAAAGAGGAAAAAAGGTCTAAAGACCTCCTACTGCAAGGCTATAATAGTTGTTAATGCACATCTCTGTCTCCACCCAACCATATCTGCAACAACAATCTGATCATACAAGTCAACGGGTATGTTTACAGCAAACCTACTGTTGGGACATATATCATATTGTACAATGATTTGTGCAATGTGTTTGTAGTCATGCTCCATGTTGAAACACTATCATTGGTAGCCTGTTACGAACAATGTCACCTGCATGCCATTGTAAGGGCCACTGTGGTTCCATATATCTATGTGTTCTGTTTGCTATGTGACTGCTGCAGATCTGGTGTTTTGTGTTAATGGGGATATCTATGCATCCTACTAGACATAATCCTGGAATGTGTGAACTATTACTACCCACATATGTTCTATAAATATAACACAATAGCATGTTTGGGAAGACAGTTTCCAGCAGAACCACCTCTCCCACCTCATCTGGCCATGTTACCAGGTCACATCACATCTGGGACCCACCCCAGGACCTCATCATCTGCTGGTCCTGAACTAACTTCAAGTGGAACCACTTCAGGGGGTGGTGTTCACCGCCCCACCCCGGGACCAGACACAGACAGGATCTTGTCACCCAAAGTCAGGTCCAGGGTCTGGTGCATTTATTTATTTATTTATTTATTTATTTATTTTGCATTTATTTTACATTTGTTGACCGGGCTAGTCCAACTGGATATATTTCCATTTTCAGCAGAGGCCCGGGGAGAAAAGCTCCGCATTTAAACAAAAGGAAATACATTATGAGCACAAATATCATACTAAACATTATTACTTATTTCTAAAACCAAGAAAAGAAAGTGTAAGAGCAGGGAAAGAGAAATGAAAGAAAGTTATCAAAAGAAAGGAAAGGACAATTAACTTCCTAGGGAATAAGTAACATCATGATGAACATACTAACATGTTTTAATACCAAGAAGAGAGAGTATAAGATCAAGGAAAGAGAAGCAGCAATAGAGAGAGAGTAGAAATAAACAGACAAATACTTGTTCGAAAGAGATTCATAGCCATAAGGAGGAAAGATGAAGAGGAGGAGTTTAAAGGGTAGAGAAAGAAAGGTAAGGGAGGAAGCAGGAGGGACAGAAGAGTAGGGAGAGAAAGACGGATTAATTGAAGCATATTACTTTAGTCAGGATTAGAGCAGGGACACATCCAGTGGCTTTTAAGGTAAATTCTGAGTTTTTGTTTAAACAGAACAGTAGATGCAATGGAAGTAAGTTCAGTAGGCAGTTGATTCCAGTGTTTTCCAATAGTATTAGAGAAAAGGGAATCACCTGCTAGGTTATTAGATTTGGTTAAGGTAACTAGCAGCTTACTTGATGAACGGAGGGAGTTCAGATTAGAGAAGGGGGTTAAGAGGTTGGAGAGTATAGGTGTGTTGTGAGGTTGGTAGAATGCTCTTTAGACAAATGTCAGTTGGGAAAGAAGCAACATGTTTGACAGTTCAAGCCAGTTAAGTTGCTGCAGATTCAGACAGTGGTGAGTTCTGAAGGGTTTACCAGTAACAAATCTAGCTATATTATTGTACGTGGAAGATAGTTTAGAGAGATTATTTTTCTTGAGGTTAGTATAGATTGGTGAGGCATAGAGAAGAGTAGAAATAAGATGAGAGTGGGCAAGAGTAGCTTTGGCTTGGGAGGTTAAGAAAGTTTTAATTCTATAGAGAGAGCCGAGTTTCCTGTTTACAGATTTAATGGTATTATTGATAAGACAATCAAAGGTAAGGTTGTTGTCAATCGTGACACCTAGCAGTTTGGTATTAGGGTCAGGTGATATAATAGTTCCATTGTTAGATAGGATAGTAAAGTCTAATGTAGGGGATCTGGTAGTGGGCTTAAAGAGTAAGAGTTTGTTTTTTTTAGCGTTTAGGAGTAGGCAGCGTTTTGAGAACCAAGTTTCAACTTTAAAGAAAACAGCTTGAGTATTAATTTGCAGTTCAGAGATGGATTTGGCAGAGCAAATTAATGTGGAATCATCAGCGTATTGTATACAAGTAGCCTGGGGAATAGCTGTTTGTAAGTCATTTATAAATAGGGAGAAAAGAAGTGGTCCAAGAATAGAGCCTTGGGGGACCCCAAGTGAGATAGGGAGAAGGGATGAGAGTTTGTTATCCCAGAGAATGGCTTGTTTCCTGTTTGTAAGATAGGAACTAAACCAGTGGACAGCCTTAGATTCTAAGGAGAGAGATTCAAGAATTTTTAAGAGAATGGAGTGGTTGACCATATCAAAGGCTTTAGACAGGTCAATGAAGAGAGCTGAAGACAGGATGTTATTATTACGATTCTTGTTAATAAGGTCTGTAAAGGTGAGGAGAGTGGTGGTTGTGCTATGAAAAGGCCTAAAGCCATGTTGACAGGGAGTGAGAATGTTGTTTTTTATTAGGTGGTCCATTAACTGATAATGAACACATTTTTCAATGATTTTTGCTAGTGGGGACAAGAGAGCTATGGGCCTATAATTGGAGTATTCATAGGAGTTACCTCCTTTGTGTAAGGGTATGATGTGAGAGATTTTCCAGATGTCAGGTATAGTTTCTTCATTTACAGTTCTGTTAATGAGAATAGATATGGGATAGGCAATCTCAGAGGCTGCTTTTTGAAGGAATTCAGATGGGAGTTGGTCAGCTGAGGGGGTGCATGGTTTGAGTTTGTGAATACATTTTTGTATAATGGCAGTGGAGATGGGTTGTAGCCTAAAGGTTGGTAGTTTGGAGGATGCAGGGTCGGGGATACTAGTGTTTTCACTAGAGAGGTGCGAGGCCAAAGAATTAATAGTGTCAATAAAGAAAGAGTTGAAAGTGTTGGCAGTATCAAGGGTGGAATTCTTTTCAGATCCGGTAGGAGATGGAGTGGTAGTCTGTCCAGGGTGTAGAAGCCTGTTTAAGGTTGACCAGAATTTTTGAGGGTTATTGTGATTAGCTTGCTGGAGATTACTATAATAACTTCTTTTATCAGAGAAAATAGCTTTTTTGGTACAGTTTCTTAGATGTCTAAAGGTCTGTTGGTCTCATAAGATTTGCTAGCTCACCATTTTTCCAAGCTTTGTTTCTAAGTAACATTTTTGTCTTGTATCTTTAGATAGCCAGGGGCAGGTTTAGATTTAATCGGATGGAGCGTGATGGTGCATGATTATCTAGAATAGTTAGGAATGTGGTGTTGAAGTATAGCACAGCTTCTTCAAGGGGAAGTGTCTTTAGTGGGTTCCAATTGCAGGCCTTTAGTTCAGTTCTAAATTGAATAGGGTTGAAACATTTGAGATTACGTAGGGTCCTATAGATAGGTGTATTGTTAGAGGCATTTCTTTGTCGAATAATAAAGGTTAGATTGTGATCACTAAAGTCATCAGGTAATGTTCCAGACTGATATTTAAGTAGAGGTTTGTTAATGAGTATCCAATCTAGAATGCTTTCTTTGTTGTTAGATTTGTTGATCCTAGTAGAGGTGTTTATTATTTGACTAAAGCCATAGAGGTTAATATGAGAAGCTGGGTTATTAGTAGTTAAAGAGGACCAGTCCAGATTGAGGTCTCCAAGAATTATGGTTTCTTGTGGATAGGAGGTGGTGAGCCAACTAAGGATATTTTCTATAGTAGTGGAATTATTTCCAGGAGGTAGATATATACAGATAATATAGATTGACTTTTTAGGGTTTAGTTGCAGCTTCGAGATGAGAAGTTCAGTCTTATTTCTCTCTGGGTTATCATAGGGTATTAATGTTACACTAAGTTCTGTTTTGAATAGAAGTGCAACTCCTCCGCCTTTTTTAGTT
The DNA here is from genome assembly GCF_019279795.1 of Protopterus annectens. Lineage (NCBI taxonomy): Eukaryota > Metazoa > Chordata > Ceratodontiformes > Protopteridae > Protopterus > Protopterus annectens. Next base: position 1,939,097,208 of record NC_056726.1, read on the forward strand.
TTGCGGTCAAGTCTCAGGATGTTATAACCTGGAGGTAAGATTACATTATCTTTAGTAAAGGGTTTTAACCAGGTTTCAGTTAAACAGAGAATATCAAAGGAGTGATGTTGAAGAAGGGAGTGGAGATGGGTGATTTTGTTATTGACACTTCGTATATTAAGGTGACCTATGAGTAGAGTATTTGGATTAGAGGTTGGTAGTGGTAGGGAAGAGTTTAGTGAAGTGGTTGCCTCATCGGATGAAGTGGTTAAGGGCCCTGGGTTAGGGTGGATGTCCCCGTCTACTAAGGTAGAATGCTTATGTTCAAGGTAAGCTTTGATGGGGGAGTACAGTGAGTATTTTGGTTTCTTAATCAAGAGATTTAGAATTTTAATGTGGGACAGTCTGTGATATCTGGCAAGAAGGTAGCTAGGGATAGATGTAATGTTTAAATGAGTCAATTTTACACTTATGAAATCAGAGGCAGTATGTTTGGGAGAGTAGTTAAAGTGGTAATTGGGATTTGATTCATAACAGGTTAGGAAGTAGGGTAATGTGAGGGCAAGAGAAATAATAAGTAGAAGTGTTAGCTTTTTTAGAGTAGTTCCTGTTACAGGGGTCTTGGATATTGGTTTGTAAGTTTTGGTAGGCATGTTGAGGTGAGACAGAGAGGAATAGACTGGATATGGGCTTAGAGTATAGAGTGAGTAAATGAAACAGGTAGATATCAAGGTATTTGTGTAGTTTTGGGTGGGGAGGGGAGAAAGGAGAGGTAATAGAGGGAGGTATAGGAAGGAGGGCGGAGCAAGTGAGATAGGTGCTTAGGGTAGGTGTAGATATAGAGGAGGTGTGGTATGTAGGAGCATAGGATAGGTGTAAATATAGAGGGGTGTGGTATGTCAGGTATAAGGCTAAGGGTACGTGGGGTGGGTGGGATAAAGGGGTAGGGAGGGGAGCGAAGCGGGGCAGAAACAGCCAGAGAGAAGAGCAAAGTCTATCAGCTAAGCAGAGTAGCTGAAACACTACTGTTTCATATGCTACGTAGTTTAGCAATATATAAAGGAGAGTTTGCTAAAAAAAAGGATGAAAAGACAGGCAGTAGTTTACAAGAATATAGCAGGCACAAGGTATAATAAAGACAGTAGTAGTTAGCAGAGGGACAGTGATAGGGGTAATTAGAAAGTAGGTAAGTAGAGAATGCAAAATACAGTCAATTGGTGAAGGAGTAAGGTAGGAAAAAGAGAGAAAGGAGAGCAGCAGCCAGGGCAGTAAAATAGAGACAGTAAGGGAGCAGAAAAGACAAGGCAAGTGGAATGTTTCAGCCGTAGTAAGGCAGGCTGACAAGGGAAAGTTAGACAACCAGGGGCAGGGGGGAGTAGCAATAAAAGAGGAAAGGTGGAAGGGGTAACTATTAGAAAGCAGGTTAGCAGGGGAGGGAAAACCTTAGCTGGTGTCACGTGTGTGCTGCCCACAAGAGGACAAAACTTAAAATAAAAATATTTAGGCAAAATGACATACAGCCAGTAATGGAAAGTTCTAACACCAGTAAACCGTCATTCAAGAGGTGATAGGGGTGCTTCTTGGGTGCCAACACAATTGGCCTGCTTTGTTGCTTCAGGGATACCAGGTGAGATAGGCCAGCAGGGAGGGGACAACCCGATGAGGAGCACTAGGCTTTAATGCTGGAATACAAAAACAAAAGAGATAAAGGGTTAGGAAGACTAAAGGAAACAGAAATAGCATAGGTGGTTAAGCATAGGAGTGGGTAGAGAGATACCAGATTAAGAAGTATGTCAGTAAAGAGAAGGAAAAACAAATAACTGCAAAGTACTCTAACAGGTATACCAAGATAATATGCAATATTAACAACAGTTGACCTCTTAGTGACTAAAGCGGAGGTCCAAATCAAAGGCAAGGTACAGCTAACTAATGTTAATAATACACAAGGTATAAGACCTTGTAGCAGCCCTATATAGTAGCTAAACACAAGGCCAATAAGAGATAAAAACAGGTAATATAGACATCTCTACTTTGGAAATATCAGGCGACTAGTACAGTCGCTAAAAACAAAGGCAGTTTACCAAAAAAACATAGCTGAAAAACATGAGATGTAAGACAACTTATCGACTAAGTACTTTAGCCACAAAACAAAGGTAGCATGAAGGATAATAACATACACTAAACAGAGGCTTTAGGAGTCTCTAATAACTAAATACAGTGATTATTGCTTTAGCAATAACTAGTGATTAATTGCAGAGGATAAGACAATAATAAACAGCCACAAAAACAGCGTGTACAGATACTCAAGAGGTTGGGACCTCAGCGACTGCAAAAAAAACTACAATATGTGGTGTTAGAAATCACTAGTAGGTAAAAAACAGTGGTTATGTCTTCAAAAACACTAGCGACTAATTGCAGAGCTTAAATTAGTGAGAGACCACCATAGGAAAGCGTTTACAGCATGCAGGATCTCAGCATCTGCAACTTAAAACACTATCCACAGGTTCTGCCAAATGAAATCACTAGTAGGTAAAAACGGTGATTATGTCTTCAGAAATACTAGCGACTAATTGCAGAGCTTAAATTAGTGAGAGACCACCATAAAAACGTATTTACAGCACGCAGGATCACAGCGACGGCAACTGAAGACACTAGTTACAGGTTCTGACAAATGTACGATCAAGATAAGGCAATATTTGAGTAAAAATGCCAAACTACGAGCAAAATAAGACAATTACTAAGTAGAAATGCTCACTTACCAGCAGCACACCACGTGGACAACCAGGGGGAACCTGCAGTTTGCAAGATGGAATTTAAAGATGGCGCCTTAGCAAGGAAGACTCTACATATAGAGTTCGAGGGTATAGGGGGGAGGGGAAGCAGAAGGTATAACCAATAGCATGAAGGGTAGGATAGGGGCGGGAGGCAGGAGCACTGGGAAACAGCCAGAGAGGAGAGCGAAGTCTATCAGCTAAGCAGAGTAGCTGAAACACTACTGTTTCATATGCTACGTAGTTTAGCAATATATAAAGGAGAGTTTGTTAAAAAAAGGATGAAAAGACAGGCAGTAGTTTACAAGAATATAGCAGGCACAAGGTATAATAAGGACAGTAGTAGTTAGCAGAGGGACAGTGATAGGGGTAATTAGAAAGTAGGTAAGTAGAGAATGCAAAATACAGTCAATTGGTGAAGGAGTAAGGTAGGAAAAAGAGAGAAAGGAGAGCAGCAGCCAGGACAGTAAAATAGAGACAGTAAGGGAGCAGAAAAGACAAGGCAAGTGGAATGTTTCAGCCATAGTAAGGCAGGCTGACAAGGGAAAGTTAGACAACCAAGGGCAGGGGGGAGTAGCAATAAAAGAGGAAAGGTGGAAGGGGTAACTATTAGAAAGCAGGTTAGCAGGGGAGGGAAAAACCTTAGCTGGTGTCACGTGTGTGCTGCCCACAAGAGGACAAAACTTAAAATAAAAATATTTAGGCAAAATGACATACAGCCAGTAATGGAAAGTTCTAGGGAGCTCCACAAAGACTTGGGGGATGTGCTACACCACCTTGAGGCCCTCAGTACACAATCACAAGGTCCACATGCTCCTCCTGCTCAGCCCAAAGCCCAGGCACCTTCAGGGCTGTGAAGGTGCAGTCGTGACTGTCCATAGGTAGGGACTTTGGTCCCATTGCTTCCATATGGGGGCTCATGGGCATCCACATTCCAAGCACCACTCCCCATCCAAGGAGTTTACCCACCACATGTGTCATATACCGCCCCTGTATGCTGTCTTGTCTGTCTTCCAACCCAACCTACCTGCCCAAATATACCTACTATCCTTCCCCAACATACCAATCCCACCTTCACAAACAAGGGCAATGTGTTCCCAACATGGATTTCACACCAGACATAACTGTCCATTTTGCATCCACTTACTACTGTGTGTGTGTATATATATATATATATATATATATATATATATATATATATATATATATATATATATATAATTGTGTGTTTATAGATATGTGTGATGTTCTCTCACACATATCATGCAGGACTGTCATTCAACAGTAGGGGAAATGTATTTATATATATATATATATATATATATATATATATATATATATATATATATATATATATACATATATGTGTGTGTGTGTGTGTGTGTGTGTGTGTGTATGTGTGTGTGTGTGTGTGTGTGTGTGTGTGTGTGTGTGTGTGTGTATATATATATATATATATATATATATATATATATATATATATATATATATATTTTTTAGTTGTATGTATATGTATATATATATATATATATATATATATATATATATATATATATATATATATATATATATATATATATATATATATATATATATATATATATATATATATATATATATATATATATATATTTTTTATATATATATATATATATATGTGTGTGTGTGTGTGTGTGTGTGTGTGTGTCTCTATATCTGTAGACATATATATATATATATATATATATATATATATATATATATATATAGCTCTCTCTCTCTCTCTCTCTCTCTCTCTCACTCTACTACAGGGATTGAGCTGCTTTGAATAGATTACAGCATGGATTTTTTAGGTGATGCATATGATCAGGTGATGGCCCGTCCTCCAATCAGTGTTCAGCACTTGCTACTTGCATGCAGCCAGCTGTGTAGTACTTCCAATTACCACTGTCATGGCAACCCACTAGTATAAATTACTACATCATGCGGGTATTGTCACTTTACATTTCCTGTATGGAAGACATCCTTCCTGTGTTTGGGCAGCAGTGTTACAATCAGCAGGTAGCAATACCTCTTGAAACAGAACTTGCAGATACAGGCCAGCTACATATGTGAATAAGGATCCAGACCTACGAACAGTGTGAGTAGTGTTTTTATATGCATTGTATAACGCTAGTTTTACAGGGTTTGTGTGTATATGCTAGTTTAACATGGGATGCAGTCTGTCTGCATAGCTCTCAACTGTGGGCCTGTCCACATGATGGCCAGAGGAATGGCTGTTATGTATTGTCTGTTCACCACACAGGTCTTGTCTATGATATATCAGTGACATTCTGTCTGCTGAGTGCTATCAGTACATGGCTACATTCATTTGTGTTTCTGACTTCATATTCCTAAATAAGGGTATGTTTCAACCAATCCTGTAACAACAACTACATTCACTGTGTATAACAACAATATTGCAAATATGGCCCTGTGTTCCAGCCTCTGTCCTCCAGCTATATACCAGGCTTTGTCCATATGTCATGCAGTAAGAGGTTGTTATGTAGTGGCCTATCATTATGTAGTGCTGGCATTCTTTCCATCATTCCATTGATGTTGTGGACCCCCACACATATTGTGGAGTAGGGTCCATATATATGTGGGCTACAGCTGGACAAAACATGTGTGTCCTTGTACAGTCCAGTGGTCAGTGTATGTAACACTGTTATATGCCCTTGTAAGTCATTCTATGAGGGAGGGGTATGCACCATTTATAACCTAGGCTGTTACAACATGTGAGGGATATCAGTAGTAAGACACCTTAAGGTATATGACTGTACATTTTGATACGTTTCACCTTGGGAACAGTGGTGGGCTAGTGCTTACTGTCTTACAGACAGTTCTGTTTGTCAGTGTGATAGTGATGTTTTAAGTTAAGCATTGTTATGTAACAGATACATTTTTATTGTGACAACGTAATTCTTTTCTCCCTAGGGGTTGAGTACAGAGTGTAATTGGAGGCTGCTGAACTACATCTGTATTAATTAGTGTTGAATGATTCTTATCTTCCAGGCCAGTGTTTCTTTACTGTTGTAAAACTTGAAGGCCTTGACCTGGACAGCAACATATGTTATGATTTCAGATTACGGTATAAAATGTTTTGCTTGAGAGTTGCATTACTTAGTTAGTATGTATTTCAAACACCTAACTCGTATATGAAATGGCATATACAGCTGAAATAGTACACAAATAAACATTTTTATGTATGCAAACCTGTGTGTGGTGTCATATCATTTGACTTCTCTGTGGGTATATGTTTCATGCAATAATTGTCTTTTGTACAAGAGAATCACACACTGTCCATTTTAAAATGTGGCAACTGTAGGAATACTGGCTGTTCAATATGCTGTGCACCCTCTAAAAATGTGTCTTCCTATACATATCTATATGTAGTAATATATGTATATGTGTATATACACACACACATATATAGGTTCATAGGTTCATAGGTTCATAGGTTGGCACTAGGCTATCAGCCCTAGGGCCTATACAAGCCTAGCCATAACAATTCCCTGGCTATTTCTTCCCACATTATTTACTTTCCTGGACCCCTGTCTAGCAGAGTGACTGACTTGATCCCTGGGGTGAATTTCCTTTCTTCCATCCATTCGTCAAGGTTCCTCTTGAAGAGGTCCAAAGAGGCACTCTGCTTGACATGTATGGGCAATCTATTCCAGAGTCTGGGGAGTCTCTGGGTCAGGAACCTATCCCTCCAGCATGTTTTGTTTATTGTGATGACAAGGTTTAGATCCCTGGAGCGTGAAGCTCTGAGAGATTGGGATTTCTTTAAGTGTAGCATGTCCAACAGCTCTGGGTTTGACATGGCCTTGTATGTTAAGCAGAGATCGCCTCTGAGCAGACGATATGCGACAGAGTACAGCTGGAGTTTTTTAAGGCGGTCAGCGTAGGGCATCTGCTTTAGGCCTGTGATTCTTTTAGTGAGGTATTTCTGAGGCCTTTCCTGTTGTTGCAGATGTCTTGAGAGGTACATACCAAATGGAGCATTGTATTCTATAATGGGTCTAATGAGGGATGAGTAAAGTGGCACAATGACCTCCTTTTTTCTGGATGAAAAGCCCTTCGTGATGAGGTGTGCCACATAGAAGGATTTCCTGACTGTTGTGGCGATGTGGTTATCGAAGGTGAGACCACTGTCCATCTGTGTCCCTAAGTCTCTTATCACACTTTCTGTGTTTAGTGTACTGCCACCTATATGGTAATTCATGAATACATGTTTTTTCCCAAAGGGGATAACAATACATTTCTTGGCATTGAGCTTGAGCCCATGGCTCTGGCACCAAGCATCTGTTTCTGTAAGGCCCTTTTGTAGAGTATCCACATCATTTGGGGATTCAATAATGGCTCCCAGTTTGCAGTCATCTGCAAACTTTGTTAGCCAGAGTCCCTTAGTGTTGACCTGTACTTCAGAGAAGTAGATGCCAAACAAGAGTGGCCCCAGGACTGAACCCTGAGGTACTCCACTTGTCACTTGTCTGGAGCTGGATTTGGAGTCGGCTACTTTTACAGTGTGGGTTCTATCAGTAAGCCATTTAGCAACCCATTGGGTGACATAGGGATTAATGCCCAACTTAGTAAGTTTATCTATGATTCCAGAGTGGGGGATGGTGTCAAAGGCCTTGGCAAGGTCTAGATAGGCTGTGTGGACCACCTTACCCTTGTCCATGGCTCTGGAGACTGATTCAAAGAAGTCAATCAGGTTTAGGAGACAAGATCGGCCCTTCACAAACCCAAACTGGGTGGGGTCCAGTATTTGAAGGTTGCCAATGTCTTTGTTTATAAGTTCCATGATAATACGCTCCATGGCCTTGCAGATAAGGCTTGTCAGACTGATGGGACGGTAGTTTCCAGGATCCAAGCTGGATCCCCCCTTGTGGATTTGGATAACTGTAGCTCTGCGCCACTCAGTGGGCACGAAACCTGAGGTGAGGCTATGATTAAACATGACACTTAGGTGAGGTGCCAGTTCATATTTTAGTTCATGTAGTACACAGCCCGGTATGTCATCTGGTCCCATGGATGCTGTATTCTTGGCTTTAGAGAGTGCGTTTTGTACCTGTGTGGCCGTTATTACTGGAATTTGGCAATCTTCGGGTATTGAGATGGGCCATTTAGGGGGTGATAGGGGGTGAAGTTGGCACTGAATCGATCTGCCAGGATATTGGCAATATCCTTCAGATCAGTATATTTAATGCCATTCTGTTTTAGCTCAGAGCAGATCTGAGCATTGCCATTTAGATTCTTGACATAGTTATAGAATGCTTTGTGGTTGTCTTTGGAATCTTTGGCAATTTTATTTTCGTAACTAGCTTTGGAGGATTTTATGAGGCATCTCAGTTTCTTACTGAGGCTAGTAAGGGAGTTTTTTGCATCCTGGGATTTTCCTCTTTTCTGCAAAAGTTTCTTCCTTTTGTTGTAAAGTTTATTTATGGCAAGGGACCACCAGATTGGCTTCCTTTTTTTGGATGAGAGCATTTTGGTTCTATTTGGGATGGCACGATTCATGCATGAGTGGATGTGCTCATACAGTGCCTTAGTGTAGGATTCAGCAGTTGAACTTTCAGTTCCCGTCTGCATGGGTGTCATGAAGTTTGTCACTTCTGACTTGAGTAGCATGAAGTTGGCTTTGGAGAAGTTTTTTATGGTAGTTTCTTTACTGGGGGGTGGGGGTGGGATGTGGATGTTAAGGGTGATTAGCTTATGGTCAGACCTGACTAACGAGGGGGTGACCATAGGTATGGAGCATTGATTTCCCATGTTGGTAATGACCAGGTCTAGGATATTGGAGCCCCTGGTGGCACTATGGATTAGTTGATCCAGGGCGTTGGAATTTATGAATTCCAAGAACCATTGTGCAAAGGTGTTGGGACATGAGTAGTTTTCCCAGTTAATGGCAGGGTAGTTAAAATCACCCAGTATTAGGGTGTTTGGTTCTATCTTAATATTTTCCAGTATGTTTAGAAAGGTGTAGTGAGAATCTTGGGGTATGGTGGGGGATCTGTAGCAAGCTACAATTTGGATTGCAGTCTTACCTAGTGTTAGTTGCACTTGGAGAATTTCAGACACATTGTGTTGGCCAACTAGCCTGGTGTTGTGAATATCCTTGGTGAATATTGACACTCCTCCACCTTTAGTGTTTCGGTCCTGGTTTGGTGGCCAAAAAGTGTGGTAAGAGTTGTAGCCTGGTATTGCAGGGGTGCTCTCTGGAGCCTTGAACCAGGTCTCAGTTACTGCACAGATATCAATGTTCTCCATTTTTAGGAGTGCCTCGAGAGAGTGCATTTTGAGGTTTAGACTTCTAGCATTGAGTAGCATTACCTTCAGATTTTGCATGCTTGTACCTGTTACGGTGGTGATTTTGTCCTTTGAAGTTTGCCTAAAAAAGGCACTATAGGGGTGGCAAGAGCCTTAGCCAGTAACCTGAATCTCAGTGGCGACAGGTGCAGACCATCTCTGGCAAAGCATCGTGGTCTGTCAATCATGTCATCCCAGGCAGACAGATACTGGATCCCCTTTGAATGACACCATAAGCTTAGCCAATTGTTGAAGTCAATCATTTTATCCTTATATTATGGTATCATTCTGGGTGAAGGCAGGATGCTTCTCAGGGCTAGGGTCATATCTGCCTGGGCCACATGATCCAAGAGCTCTTCCATGTCTCTTTTCATGTAGTCCAGGGAGGTACGTCTCAAGTCATTCACTCCAACATGGACAATGACAGAGTCATATTTGTACTTGTTGTGGAGTGACTTGAGTGCATGCGTTATGTGGCGGATCCTGGCACCCGACAGGCAGCTGACTGTAATTTTCTCCTTATTCAACCTGGTGAGAGGGACATCAGTGTGCCAGACTATAAAGTCACCTATGACTAAAGTGTTAGGTACATTGTCTTGCCTTAGGGGCTGTTGCTGGGTGGCACACAGGTGTTGTGAACTATGTGACACATTGGTTGTGATTGGTGTTTGTTTGCGTTTCAGCTTCAGAGGTCTTTGTTGCTTGGGCAGGGTACAGTTAAGGGCCTCTGCATATGTGGATTTAGTGTTGCTATATGTGGGTGTTGGTGGTGCGGGTTTAGAAGGGCTATGTGTTGCTTGAGGTGTAGTGTGGGTGTTAACCTTCTCCTCTTGACTGTTTAGCACAATCTTGGGTGGAGAGAGCTTTGCTTCCATTTTGGCTATGTAAGTGCATCTCTCACAGGTTGTAGTGTTGGGTGGTAGGAGGAGAGGGTTGTCTGTGTACATGAGGCAATTGCTGCATTGCCCCAGCATGCCCAGATTCACCAGGTGGACAGGAGAAATCACCGGAAGCTGACCCTTGGACATGCCTGGTTTGGGGCTTTTTTCTTTTCTTTGTAAAGTATAGGAGCTGTTTCCTTAGCAAGGTACTTTGCAATTATAGGCTGTTTAGTGCCTAATATTAATTTCTCCTTGTTAACAAGGAGAGTTCAGTGTTTGTATGAGTTTAAGGCTTCCTAGTACTTACCAGCAGGTATTAGAGAAAGTGCTAGTCACAGGGATGCTTAAAGGTAAGATTGAAAAGAATGCACTCTGCAGTGTGCACTAGAGAAGTTAGATGTGAAAGTAGGTAACTTGAGTTTTACCTGTTTAAAAAGTTAAGGTTTAGTGGAGAGTTACTATTTTTAAAACAGCAAGATGAATTGAAAGGGGTGGTCACTTTTGTATTTTGGTACTATGAAATACTGTAGGATGGCCAATAAATTTAAATAATTGAAGGGGTGGGATTTCAAAAATGATGATTTTGTGATTACTCGCATAAGCCAGTGAAAGTAGAGAGAAATGAGATATATGGTCAGATTAACATAAGAGGTGGGCAACTAGAAAGACAGTGGTATTTAACAAGACAACTTAAATGGGTGGGAGGGCGGAAATTCTGCCTGACTCAGAACAGAGAGAGCTGTGGTCTCTTTTGAAATTTTAATATGCTGTTAAAACAGAATGCAAGCAAAACACAAGGTAAAGAAAACAAACTACAGTATTCAAAATATAGAAAGGCAATACAGTAATACAAAAAATAACAGCAAACTAACCTTTCCTTCACAGCAAAGTGTAGCAGAGTCTGGATGAGCTTTTCTGGTAAAGCTCTGAAATGTTTTAGTTTACTCCTTAAATAGAAATTTTAGTTCCTAGCTCCACCCCCTCTGTTAACAAGTGATTAACCTTAAGTGACCTCTTCTGTCTTATGAATAAGTCCTTAATTAATCAGTTCTTATTTCTGCCTGACTCAGAACAGAGAGAGCCGTGGTCTCTTTTGAAGTTTTAATATGCTGTTAAAACAGAATGCAAACAAAACACAAGGTAAAGAAAACAAACTACAGTATTCAAAATATAGAAAGGCAATACAGTAATACAAAAACAAAAAACAGCAAACTAACCTTTCCTTCACAGCAAAGTGTAGCAGAGTCTGGATGAGCTTTTCTGGTATATATATATATATATATATATATATATATATATATATATATATATATATATATATATATATATATAGGGTGCATTCAAACATCAGGTCCATACTCTCTAACTCTCCTTGCTCCACAGCTGCACTGTTCTGCCTTGCTGCAACACAGACGTGTCACACACACACACACACACGCACACACACACACACACACACACACACACACACACACACACACACACACACACACACACATACATTTCCTCTACTGTCAAATGACTGTGCTGGATGATATGCTTGAGAAAACATCAGCTTTATTTATATCTGAAATGGCTTAGTGGTAAATCATTTTAGCTATAGTATGCAGGTTCCTGGGTTTTAGACTTGCAAGGGCTGCTTATTTTGTTGGTGAGCCAAACTGGGGCTGCTGGTGACAGAGTGATTAAGGCACTTTAAAGCAGTTGTATGCGGGTTTGCATGGGTTTGCGTGTAGCTAAGCGATGCTTATGTGAGCTTAGTTTTGCTTACGCCTGCTTACAACTACTTACGGACGCTTAAACTCACGCTAATTTCAAATAAAGAAAAGAAAAAAATGGAGACAGGAAAGTGGTGAAATTAGGGCAAGCAGGAGGACAAACAAGAAGAGAAACAATTAGGGTTGTTCAGGATGGGTGTAGGAAAGGACCATAGCCCTGCATTTCTTTGGCAGCAACAGCTGCTTTCAATTTGGGCAATTTAGAATTTGGTGCCTCACACCCTGCCGGGAGGTGTGTGGGCATCATACAATATGGATGACTGGTAGGGTTAGATTGTGTGCTGGGTACATGTCTCTGTGCAAAATGCAGAGCTATGTATGGGATGTGTTTTTTTGTGGGACAGATGCCTTTTTTTTTAAGGTGAGAGTGGGATGTTAAGGAAGGATTATTGGTAAGTGTGGTGAGGGTGGTTTGGTAGAAGAGGTTGCATTTGTAGACAGACAAGACAGACATGACAGCAGACAGGGGTGGTGTATGACACATTTGAGGGTAGACACCTTGACGGGGAGGGTGGTTGGTAATCTGAGGCTCATGAGCCCCCAAGATGGTACTAGTGGCACTGATGTCCCCACCCAATGGCAGTCACCACTACTCCTTCACAGCCCTGAAGGTGGCTGTGTTGGGGGCTGAGCTGGAGGGGCCACCTGCCCATCTAGCTGTGACAGCCTGCCCTCCACCTTGCACAGGCAGTCATCCAGCTCTGTCTGGAGGACACTGCACACCATGCCAGAGACCTCGTCCCGGGTGACAATGTCCTCACCGTGCCCACTTGCAGGGGGGCAAGCCCCATCCCCTGCAGCAGTTCCACCTGAGGGTGGTGCAGGACCAGCAGGTGAGCGAGGTCTGGGTTGGGGTGGGACAGGTGGATCCACTGGGATCTGCCTGACCATATGTGCTATGGTGTGGAAATTAACAAAGAATATTGGTTAGTCATACACAACACATGACAACATTAGTCAGCATGCATGGATAGTCCCATTAACCCAAAACAGTGCAATTATAACAGTGCCATAGCAAACATAACCCATCCATATATGGAATGGCATTCAGGGTTGCAACAGCATGCCAGTTAGTGGTATGTCAGGCAGGCAGGCAGGCAGGCAATAAGATGATTATTCAACAGGGGATATTAGTATGCACACAGTTTAAACAATGATAAACCAAATGGAACAACAGTCCCAACAGTAGAAGTTTGTTTAGGAACATGCCCATGTTTGTTTCAGTGTGATGGTTGGATCAGTTGAGTGGTGGCAGAAGTGAACAGATTCAATTGACAACTGCTATGAAGTATATTTGTCAGTACACTACTATTCACTACTCTACATTCTGACCACACTTACACTCTAGCTGGGCCATTGGGCTGCTACAGCACACCAACAGCTGTAGATATCAACAAAGCAATTGTACCCTTATTTTAGTTATACACATCAGACCTGTTTCTATACCAATTTCTTTACCTGTGGGCCTGTCCAGATGAACTGTGTACACATTACTTTGCTGTTTCTACACATATTTCAGATTCACATTTTAGTTGCAGGCCCTGGAGTGTGTGTTGTGTCCTTCACATACATCTACTGAGACATTCTCTGTGTGCAGGTTTCTTGTCAATTGGGGAAACTATCCGTGACAGCCTGACACTTGAGGGGATTGTTTGGACCAGACTGCAGAGTGTGGTTGTCTAGCTTGCATCTATTTGTAGGACTGGGGTTGGTCAACACAGCAATTGTAAACCTTTCATAGTTATACACATCATACTATTATTTCTATTCAGATTACTTTACCTGTGTGCCCTGTATAGAAAATGCATGTGCTGCAGTACATTATTTTTTCTATTCAGATTGCAGTTTAAATTTGTAGAACCAGACTGAGATGTTAGTGGCGGTCCCTGAATTCAAACCATGGTGTGTGTGCAAAATTGAACTACAGGCCTAGTCCTTATCAGACTGAGCTACTGGGGAAGTGTTGTGTTTTGTTTGTGACATTTTTTTTCAATAATTTTTTATTTATTCTTTTCATTAATCTAAAATAGCATACATAGTAGAACAGGTAGAGGTAAGACCTCTTCACAGTAAGCAGTTGTTATACATTGAGGGTAGTACAAGCAGAAATAAAACAATCAGCCAATACTATTTACATTATATACATAGATGCTTTCAATATTTGAGAGAAAAATTGATACATTTCAGTGGGAGTTGTTGTGATTGTGCATACACGTTAGAAAAAAGAGGCCTAGGAAAAAGAAGAGCATTTCTTGGTCTATGAATATAGTTTAGTAAGGAATCTCTTTTGTGACATTTCTATCTAGTACATATTTTTGTGCACAGTACTTTTATTATCACATGTTGCATTATTTGTTTCCCATTTTCAGTGCATTTTATGCATACACAACAGATATTGGTGTCACTGTTTGTGAAACGTGCTCATTAGCTGGATTGCACATTTGACTGTTTTACAACTACATACTGCAATTTAGATTCTTGAGTACACAGTGTAGGTTTTAGGTCTGCACTTGTTAGCCTTATACATTTCTCAGTATATTCACAGCTACATATGGCTGAAATGGAAAGGTTAACACAGGACAATGCTGGCAGACAAACAAGTAAAACACATTCTGATGGGAATATGTACGGTTGCTCTTTTCCAGTTATTTGACACGCCCAATCTAAAGTATGCAGACAAGCAGTGCTAAATCAGTTCACCTCAGTTAATGCATTCTGCAGGACATACACATTTCTATTGATCAGGTACAAATGAGATGACACACACCAGTGTTTGGGATCACCTTTATTAGTTTTGAGATACATATCTGTGTATGACTCAGGGCTTCACAACTACTATTCCTGCATGATCTGTACAGGGGAATGCTTTTCATTTGTAACTGTTACAGTAGCCCTGACAAGGCACTTTCTTGGCAGATTCATTTAGACACACTCATACCTATTTTAATATTCCTCTCCTGCATATTGTACCTTGTTTGCTACTGATATCTGTTTTACACAGCAGCTGGGAATACTCCATTGTAACACTGGCAGCCTTACACAGGCTTTTTTTCCTGATTTTTACAGCACAATTATATATACAAGCAGTACTACCATTACTAAAATTTAAATTTCTTACTGCTAATAGTAAGGTGTTTTCTGTACTTGTCATACTGCCAATGCAGCCAGGCCAGTCATTGTGCATGAGCCTGCACATTCTGGGACCTCTCCACAGTAGCTGTATGGGGAGACATCACACATTAATCATACCTGCACAGTCACAAATTGAACTTTTTCCATACTTAGAGATACATAAGACTGCATACTTACAGACAGATGGAACATCCTGCGCTCGGGCTTCTTGTATCCACTGGTCCAAGAGTGCAGCCCTCCTCCACTTCAGGTCATTATGGTGATGATGTACCTGCTCACCAGTCTGGGGTATGCCAGCGGCACTGGTGAGATCATGTGCAAGCTGGTCCCAGGCTGCTGCTTTGTACTGCGAGCCCTGGTACTGGCCCTGCAGCAGCCTGCCATCATGGTTTTTAACTAGGAGCCCAACCATGACCCTGGACTCCTGGATGCCCCAACGTTGCACTTGGAAGCGTAAATCTTCTCCGACACCAGCCATTTCAGTCCTGCTGTGTGCAATCCAAAATGGTTATGGCTATATTCCAGCCTGTGTGATTTAAATAGGGCTGTTTTCCTGTACTTTTTCATGATTGGCCAGTTTTAATATGCTGCACTATGCTTAGCTCTGCTCAAATCCACATAGCAATGCTTACACCAGCTAAGCAGAGCTGAATGCAGGTAAGGAATGCTTACACTAGCAAAGCATTGCTTACATCTATTTTTTCATTAAAG
This sequence comes from Protopterus annectens, assembly GCF_019279795.1. Lineage (NCBI taxonomy): Eukaryota > Metazoa > Chordata > Ceratodontiformes > Protopteridae > Protopterus > Protopterus annectens. The sequence goes on from NC_056726.1 coordinate 1,939,112,793, forward strand.
TTATAAATTGTTTTTACATTTATATTTTACATATTCCCACCTCTGCTGTGCTATATGTGACACGTATAATTGACATCTATCCTTCAAATTCCTTAAAAGTTTATTTAATAATTTGGCAGTGGGGGGATGTGAACTGAGTATGTTTTACATGCAATAGCATGGCAGTATCACTATGCTACAGCAGCCTGATGATGTTTTTTGCCTATCATTTTCAGGATTTCAGCCAAGGTAAGTATAGTGGCACATCAGCCAAAGAAGCTGCGCGGTACTTAAACTTTGGATTTACTTTATGAAAAAAAAATATTATTCCATTTTTGTATTTTTTACTCCTTTCCTCTTGCCCTACTGCTTCCATGCATGTAGGGCAAGTGTGCATACATTTTGGAGTATGCACTTGAAGGCTGCTTCCTTCTATAGGTGTTTTTGTGGGTTTTGTTTTATTTTCAGTGTCCAAGGACACTGAAATGTTAGCTATTTACATGTCAGTGTCGACGGACACTCATTTACTATATAATATTAGAGCCAGGATCTAATATTATATAGTTTGACACTGCTGACACACACACACCCTGTGCTCATTCCTGGTCCGTGTCCATTTAGTTTAGATAGCAGCATGCCTTCATTCATATGCAAGGCGCACTGCTATATTAAACGGACATGAATCACTCCGTGTAAGAATAGCCTTATTCTTGCACAGTATTCTTGCACAGACCTTCATGAATTCAGGGGATTATAAACATAATAGTTATTATTTTTGCGGTGACTTACAAAATCTAGTTTAAGACCAAGAACTTAAGCCATTAACACCTATGTGGTGTGAAATGTCAAACCTCTATGCATCCTGCATTCAAGAGCAGTTTCTGAAAAATAAGCATAAAAGCTGAAAGAAACAATTGTAAATATTTTGTGAGGAAAAAATCTATTAAAACACTACAAATAGCAATCATGATAATATTCCGTGCATTCAAAGTCTTTCGATAAATGCTATAATATATTATAATGCACACAAACCTCAAATTATATTTTGTTAACCTTTCACAAACAAATTGTCTTATCTTAAAAACTATACTGCCTAGAAATATATTGTTTGAACATTTTTGTTGAACTGTTGCAAGGTTTCATGTGACAAGAAACTGAAAGAAAATGTTTTATAATTGATGATATATTTAGTTTCTATTCTTAATAATGTTTGTACATAATATATACCTTGTGTTGAAAATGACTTGGCTAACACACTAAAAAGAAGCCATTAGTTAACCCCATGTGAATAGATTGAAAATGCTGGGCCCCTTTTACTAAAATTTTGAAAATTTTGGTGCACAGATTGTGGCCTATTGTGAAGCAGGATGATGAGGTAGGCAGTCTTTTCACTGGCAAAATCATTTTCTCCCACAGCTGATTTTTTAATTTGAAGAAGTTATTAAATTTGAGAACTAAACACAAGGCAAGGAAATGGGTAGGTACTTTTGCTTGTGGGAGATGTAAGGTATGTGATAAAGTCAGGAATATCTCGAGTAGTTTAATTAATGGAAAAAGATATACAGCCTTGGATTATTTCAATTGTAATTCCTGCGGGGTTGTATATGCTATAGGGTGTGGATATAAACCCACCATGTGGTATATAGGCCAAACAAAAAAAGATGGTCTAGAGAAGAATTATGGAGCATCTGGGAGATATCAGACATGGTAGGGTGTAAAACCCTGTTACCCAGCATTTTCAGTCTATTCACATGGGGTTAACTAATGGCTTCTTTTTTAGTGTGTTAGCCAAGCCGTTTTCAACACAAGGTATAGATTATGTACAAACATTATTAAGAATGGAAACTAAATATATTATCAATTATAAAACATTGTGGCCAGGTGGTCTGAATTTAGAGCTTGATTTACATGTATAAGTAAGTGATTATGTGAACATAATTGAGTAGCTGCACATTTATAGGAGTATTTTTATGTTATTGTTTGACTAGAGTATGTGATTTTGTTAGAAAATGATTCTGTATGACACTGTTATTATGCTACGACTCATTGTTTGAACTACTGATCAATTGAATTATCGGTCAATTGATTAATTGTATAATTAAATTGAATATTTAAGGGTACTATCCAATGGTGTTTATTATTCCCTGGAAGGCATTACAGCCGAGGTACTAGGAAGCATCAGTAAAGAAGTGGAGAGTGAACCGTGGCTCTGGTGTATTGTGTTTTTTTGTTTAATTGTATAATTAGCAATATAAATAGCACTGAATATGTCTAAAAATGTACACAATCCAGAAAAAAGAGACCAAAGCCAAGAACAAGTAATCTGCTGCAAAACTGACACCACGAAGCTTGAATAAATCCACAAACTGATTTTTAATATAAAAACACACCAAAGGAACCACGTAAATACAAGCGCTTTCGCTAGGATGTTCCTAGCTTTATCAAGTTACTAAAACACTCCACCATCTTGTCTTTAAATAGCAGCTTGCCATTAATTAAACAATTAAAATAATCAATTAAATAGCAAATTGGATATATACATTATTTTTTAAAAAGATACATTCATATAAACATATACAAGCAGTATTCAAAAAGTAAATTCATTACACTGTGCCCAATTAAAAGATGGACCATTAAAACCTTTTAGTTAACATCCAAAATATCTAAGTATTTTGTTAGTGTATTTGTAATTCCATAAATGGACCTTTGGAAGAATTTTATTTTTGTTTTATTTTACCACCAAGCATTGCACTGCGTGTGTATGTAGTTGTATGCTTGTAAACGGACTCTGAAACAGGACTAGCAACCATGTTCTAAACTGAAAGCCGTGTGTGTGTATGTAAATCTAAACTGAGAAAGGAATAAATAACATGTGCCCAAATGAACTGGCCATGCATACCCTGAACAAAAATCGCCCCTAAAATAAGTGTCAATGCATTGAGCATGATATTAATGATGAAATTAATGCTACAAAGTAGTAAGAAAAAAGTAAAAAGTAAAAAAGTAAAAAAGAGAGAGCAATAATAGTGATGGGAAAAATAGTAAAAAGATAAAGCAATGAAAAAGAGAAAAGTGGGTGAGCGAAGAGAGAAAAAGAGAGAGAAGTAGAGAAAGAAATAAAGAGAGAAGACAAAGAGAGAAGTGAGAAGTGATGAGAGGGAAGTAATGAGAAAGGAATCTATTTATAATCTGGCCCTTCTCAACTTTAAAATCGGCTTTATGCTAATAGTATCATTTAAGCCAGGCCAATTAGCCGCATTTAGTTTAAGCTGCCAAACTAGCTCCCTGTATTCTAGGGTAGCTTCCCAATCACCTCCTCTCAAGTCCCGGCTAACCTGTTCCAAAATCATGAATTTGAAATTGTGTTTGGGACATATGAGGGAATGTTTGAACAACGCATTTGTCTCCTTGCCTTTACTCATCTCATAAAAATGCTCGTACATTCTTCTCTTGATTTCCCTCTCCGTCTTTCCCACATAAAAACTTTTACAGAACATACACACTACTAAATAGACCACTCCTCTGGAGTTACATGTAAAATGCTTAGGGGAAACCACTCTCATTTTTCTAGAGGGCAGATATATACCTTTGTCATTCAAGATTGCGTGGCATTGATGGCATGCACCACATTTAAATGTGCCAGGCTCTCTTGAATTATCCAAAATTGGTTTTCTTTCAAACATGTGTTTCAAATTAACCCCTTTCCTTCTAACAAATCTTGGTCTACTCGGAAGAATACTTTTAAATTCTTCATGTGCTGTTAAAAGTGGCCAAAATTTAGTGATGGTTCTCTCAATGTCATCTGCTTGACTACAAAAAGTGTAAATAAATTTAGGACCCATAAATTCATTGTTTTTCGTGTTGATCTTGTCCTTTTTAACCACTAAATGGTCATTAATGACCTCTTTACCCAATAAAGGGGAATACAATGTGCCCCTTTTGATGTTCACTTCATTACATAAAACCTGAAATAAGTCCAACGGATAGCCCCTATCCAAAAACATTTTTTGTAGCAACGCCACCTCGCTCTGAAAATCCTCCTCTGTGCTGCAAATTCTCGAGGCCCTAATTAATTGACCTTTGAGTATCCCCTTTTTTTGAGAAAAGGGGTGGGCACTTTGGAAGTGCAGAAACGAGTTTGAGAATGAGGCCTTACGATAAATCTTAGATTGAAAAGTGTTGTTGCTATAATCTTTATATAAGTTAACATCCAAATAATGCAATTCATGTGACCCTATTGTGTAGGTGAATTTCAAAAAATCAGTTGAATTGTTTATGTAAGTGAGAAATTCAAGTATGCTATCATGGGTTCCCTTCCATAGGATGCAAATATCATCCAGAAACCTCCTATAGAATAGCAGGTGTTGATTCCAAGGGGTTGTAAATACATACTTGTGCTCCCATCTGTGAAGAATAATGTTAGCATAAATGGTAGCACAAGGTGCCCCCATTGCTACCCCCTTAAGCTGCTTGAAAAATTCTCCATTGAAGCAGACAATGTTGTTTTCTAACACCATACCCATAAATTCTACAATTAAATTAGTGAGATTTGAACCCAGGTCTGTTTCCTTCATAAAAAATTCGCCAAACCATTGCAATCCAATTTCATGAGGTATGCTTGGAAACAAATCTTTTATGTCAATGGTAACCATTAATATATCCGGTTCAAAACTATTACATGGAACTTTTTGCAAAAATTCCCAGGAATCCCTGCAGACATAACTTAACAAATGTACAAATTTACTTGCTATATGTTCAATAAATTTAGATAGTGGTTCCGTTATGCCACCGCTGCCCGCCACAATCGGTCTAAATGGTAAAGGATCAAGCCCCTTATGCATTTTAGGAATTCCAAATATTATGGGTGATCTGGGTTTAGGCACAAGCAAGAAGTTAAACAATTTTTCGTTAATAACACGTTGCCATAAATGGTCATTTAAAGAAAACTTGATTTTAGACCAACAAATGTGCAATTCGTTTCTGGAAATCAACATATATTGACTGTTATCCTGCAATATTTGATGGAGGTACTCATCATAATTTTTCTCATACATAAGGACAATGCCCCCCCCCTTATCGGGCTTCATGACCCTTATGCTTTAGTGTCAGTTTTGCAGCAGATTACTTGTTCTAAAAATGTACAACTTACAGTGCAAATATTAAAGACAGTTTTCTTCAGAATCATGTATGGTTTTGCTTAATGTCTTGCAATAGTTTTGATTTTTGAAATATTAAGTACATACAGTTTTGAAATATTGTTTATTTTCATAATTGTTAGCAGCTAGCAATATCACAGGTATATGTTCATAGCTGACACCCTTACATGTTATTGAGGGGTATGGCGTGAAATGCAATAGTAAATATGAACATAAATATGAAAATATGAATAAGTGACAAATTAAACACAGAGATCAGTGACCAATTACTGCTCTGCTGAAATCTACTGATCATTCCAAGGCATCTACTGCTCGATACAACTTAAGTAGAATTTATTCATTGTTCTTTTGCACTTTGAAACTGCATTTAATGTTTTTACTGTACCATTGCTTTTGAGACTTTAATTGCTATAGCATAGACTAGATTCAAATCTTCTGAATCTAGTTCTGCTTGGGAAACCTGAGCACTAAAACCAAGCTATCTTTTGTTGGAGAAGGTTCCCCTGCATCCTTGTTGCAGGACTGTGCAGCAAAAACTCATCTGATTAAAGGCTACTGGAACAGGGCTCAGTTTTGAGCTTTTATTGGTTATTTTGTTTAATCCCATTTGATTGCATTTACTACATAAGCCACATGTTTGCGCATAGTACACCATAGCACACTACCTCTCAGCACCGCACCCTTGGCGGTTATTAATGCAAACTTTCTGCCTGCAAATTTTCCCTTAGCAGCTAGCTGCTGCTTCACCAGTGACTGTGCTTTACTGACAGGTAATACATTCAGCAAAGCTTCTGAAGTACCACCAGAGACATTGCCCACAATCCCTTCATAAATTTAGAACTCTTCTACTATCCTGTCTTCTACTAACCCTGATCCTTCCTGTCCTCTCCTTGTTTCTCACTATATTCACATTTACCGAGCATTATGGACAGAGAACTTCCCACAGTTTGTCCAGCTAGCCTGGTCAACATGGGCATCCTAAGGTGGCTTACTATCAAAATTTCACATACCATTTTGCAAACTTTGATTGTCAAAAGTCAGTTTATTAAATTTCATAACGGTGATTTGAAAATGTAGAACCTGTAACAGTGAATGCTAGTGTGCATTCACTGTTGTGAGATCGACATTTTGATTGGAGATCACACTATGGTGGGGATCAGGAACTTTGTCCTTTCCCTCACTGTAATGCGATCTCAGAGTTGTAATATATAAGTAGCAGGGGGGTTTTGGGGGTGCAGATGGGCTTGCCACCCCTGCAAAATATGTATTGAACATCACCAGATGTTAAGATAAGTTTGAAAAATGTCAACGATTTGATTTCAAATTGTTGACATTTTTTTGTTTTGTTATTTTGATTGGTCACTACTGTTAATTTCAATAATGTTTTTCAAGTAATTACTTGCAAAAACATTTTCAAAATTTTGATAGTATACCTCCTGAGGCAATGTAGCAACTGTCTCATGTACATTGACAAACCACTTCTTCTAGGCCACACAAATTCAATATGTGAGAGATGCACCTATATTAAAAACATAGAATCCAGGCTCTCACACTTACCAGTCAGTATATCTGACACAAAGAAGGCTGCCAGTATGCACACCACACCTTCTGCATGGACCAAACCAACAACACATAAACCCATATATGGGGAGGACCTTAGCAGAAGCTTACCTAAACACCAGACCTCCCAAACGCAAGCACACTTCACACAATACATCTCCACAGACCATAGTACACATAACATCTCACACATCAGTGTCTAATCAGATAAGCCCATAAGGCATAACAATAAACCAACCATCCTAGACATAGAATCTGTTGCGAAATACACAGATGTCTATCTCACCAGGTTGGATAAGGAAAAGGCCACTGTCAGCTGTCTGTCAGGTGCCAAGATCCACCATATCACACATGACCCCATCATAGTCCATGTTGGAGTAAATGACTTGAGATGTACCTCACTGAACTATATGAAGAGAGACATGACTGAGCTTTTTGAATACATTTCTGAGGCAGGTATGTCCCTAGCCCTAAGTAACATATTACCGCTACCTAGGATGATGCCACAATAAAAACAAAAAAATGATCGACTTAAACAATTGGCTAAATGTCTGGTGTCATTCTAAGAGGATTCAGTACCTGTCAGCTTGGGAGGACATGGTTGACAGACGTTGATGCTTTGCCATAGATGGTTTTCATTCATCACCCCTGAGATTTCAGCTACTGGCTAAGGCTCTTGCCACCCCCACAATGCCTTTTCAGGCAATGTCACAAGGACAACATTCCTGACATAAAGATACCCTCTAAAAGCAACCTCAAGGTTATGCTGCTTAACGCTCAGAGTCCTCACATTAAACTGCACTCTCTGGAAGCAGCCCTCACCTTAGAAGATGCTGACATTTATGCAGTCACAGAGACCTGGTTTAAGGCTGCAGAGACCACCCCAGACATACCAGGTTATATCTCCTTCCACACGTTCTGACCACAAACTGAAGGTATTAGAACTAAAGGAGGTGTTGTATCACCTATCATTAAAAAATAAATTCACTTCTAGATTGGTTCTACAGCATGATTCCCTGGAATTACTTCAGATGCAGTTGAATGTTGGTAAGACCCCCCCCTTCATGTCATTGCCAGCTATAGGACCCCCTCCATGAATCAGGACATCCATTCAGCCCACTTGGATCTACTTGAGTCAATCAAGATACAATCTAACACCATGTGTTTGGGTGACTTCAATTACCTCTCCATTGCCTGGGTAAATTATCCATGTCCTAACTCACTTGCCCAAAGGCACCTGGATTGCATTAACTCCAATGCCCTGGATCAGCTGGTATTATACCACCACAAGGGGCTCAGATATCTTGGATCTGGTGCTCACCAACATGGGGACCCATCGTACCACTCCCAGTTTACTGCCCTCCCTGGTGTGGTCCAACCACAAATTAATCTCATTAGAAATAATTATAATACCAGACCCCCCCCACCTTAGCAGCAACATAGAATAAAAAAAGTATCCAAAGCCAATTACAACCCCTTACTAAACAGCATAAATAGCTTCATATCCCCTCCGCTCACAAACAAAAAAGATACATGTTGGGTTATACACAAATGCATTATACAAACATCCATACAATTGCATTGATGTTGCTGTACCAACAAAATGTTCAAGGCAAAACAAACCTACCTGGTGGGCACTTGCCATTAACAGGCTATACAATAAGAGAAGGAAATTGCTGTCCATGTGCAGGAAGGAAAGGCCTCAAAACTGGAAACACTTCATTCTTAATGTAAACAAGCAAATAAGACCCCTTGTGAAGTCTTCCAAAGCTAGCTATGAACCCAAATTAGTTTCCCAAACTAAGGACAACCACAAGGCATTCTATAGTTACATCTGTAACCTCAAAGGTAAGTTCCAGATTTGTGCTGGACTTATAGTCAATGGTACTACATATATAGAATCTGTGGATATAGCAAACCTGCTGGCTGACAGGTTCAGTGAAAATTTCACTCCCCCATCCCCACCACACATACCGCTAAGCATCCCTATCACCTGTCCACCACCAAGTATCTCAAAGGAGCAGGTCTTAAACACTCTGTCCAAAGCCAAAAATACAGCTTTTATGGGACCAGATAACATCCTTGGCTGTGTTATACATAGGTTAAAATAAGAATTAGCAACACCACTGGACACTCTTTTCAATCACAGCCTAAGCACTGGCTTCATCCCAGAGAAATGGAAAACACCCCTTTGCACAAAGGAGATGCATCCACTGACCCCAGGAACTATAGACCCATTAGCCTGACCAGCCTTATCTGCAAGGCCATAATGTGAATCAACATGAACCTTATCAATAAAGTTATAGGAAATCTCCAAACACTTGACCCCACTCAGTTTGGCTTTGTCAAGGAGAGATCTTGTCTGTTAAATTTGGTGGACTTCTTCGAGACAGTCACCGAAGCCCTAGATGAAGGAAAATCTGTTCATAAGGCGTACCTGGACTTGGCCAAGACCTTTGACATAATCTCCCACTCAGACATCATTGATAAACTCACCCAGTTGGGTGTCAACCCATATATTGTCAGGTGGGTTATAAACTAGCTAACTAATAGAACCCATTCGGTTAAAATAGGGGACTCCACCTCTTCTAACAGACCCGTTATCAGCAGTGTCCCAGAGGGATCGGCCCTGGGACCCTTAGTGTTTGGAATCTACTTCTCCAAAGTCCAGGAAAAAACTAAAGGTCTGTGGCTGACAAGTTTGCAAATGACTGCAAACTGGGAGGAGTCACTGAGTCTCCAAACAACATCAACATCTTTCAAGAGGGACTTACACTGACTAATGTTTGGCGCCAAAGCAATGGTCTTAAACTAAATGCAAAAAAAAAAAATACATTATCATCCCCTTCAGCTAGGGCAATATCCCTGCCAACTGCCACATAAACAGCAATATCATAAGCACACACTCAGTGGTGCGAGATCTGGGCACACAGGTTGACAGTGGCCATACCTTCGATCAACATGTCTTCACTCTAGTAAGAAGGGCATTTTATATCACTCATCTCATAAGTAAAGGCATCTCTGCAAGGAAAAAAGAGGTTATAAACCCCTGTACTCTTCCCTCATTGGGCCCATAATTGAGTTCAATGCTTCCTTTTGTATGTACCCCTCCAGGAACCTGCAGCAGTTGGAGAGACAACATAGGTTCCTCACAAAGAAATTTCTGGGTCTTCAGCATCTGTCATATGTGGACAGACTGAAATCACTGTCACTTTACTCTGTTGTACAGACTGTTTAGAGGCGACGTGCCTTGCATATAAGGCAATCTCTGACCCTGCTTTAATGGAAATGCTGCACATTCACAAGTGAAATGGCACAGGGATCTCTCAATCTTAGGATCTTAACCTGTTGTTTGACATCAACAGAATCTGCTGGAGGGCTAGATTTCTCTCCCTGAGAGTGCCTCATCTGTGGAACAGACTTCCAGTTCATGTTAAACAGAGCCCATTGCTGACCTTATTTAAGCAAAATTTGGACGATTGGATGGGTGGCTGGAAATTCACCCAGGGGGTTTCACCTGTGTCCTTGTTGCACAGGGGCAATAGGTGCTGATTTTAGTGTCTGCTTTGAATGGACAATCTTGGGTACAAAGGTTTAACTTGGCTAGGCTTCTAAAGGCCCTAAGGCCATTAACCTAAGAATCACCTGTGAACCTATGATCCTAGTGTAATTGTGTTAATAAATATCTGCACTTTCTAATATTGCCAATTATTAGCTGATAAGTCACTTGGTTATAGAAGCCAGGCACTAAAAAAGTCTGGATGCCATAAGGAGCTGTGGATGTAAACTGGAAATATACAAAAATGGCTTTTTAGGCTCGAGTGAGTTAAAGAATACTACAACTATAAAAAATAGTTTGTGCATTCAAAGATGGCTGCTGTTCTGTAAGCACTGCTGAACTGCAGCTCTCTAATTAACTTGAGGAAATCTAAACTCTGAGCGGATAATATAAAGCTTTTAACATCAAATCTTCGATAAAATAACTTCAACTACACTTAACTATCTATTACTAAGAAGAAAAACCGGAAAAAAGGAATATATTTCACTGGATTACGACAGATTAGCTGGCTCTGCAGAGAGAAGTAAACAAAGGAACCGTGTGCTTTCTATACTGTAAGTCTTTGTGTTCAAATAAGATGTCAAAAGAGGAAAAAAAACATGGATACAACCACTACTAAAACAAAACTTTCGGAATTGCAGTCACCTGAAAAGGATGTGATTTCTAAAAGACAAAAAATTACTAAAATACAGGAACAACAGAAATCAGGGACCAAGTCTAAATCTGAACAACCATTAAACATGGAAGATATCAGAAATGCTCTGCTACCCATACAAGAAGCTCAGAAAGAACTGACTTGTCAAATACAAACATTTGGGAACTCATGTACTCAGTTGCTGGAGAGAACGGATAAGACGGAAGCTCGAATTTCTGAAACTGAGGATAAATTAACTTTACTTGAAAAGAAAACTAATCTACATGATGTGGCTATACAGGCTATGCAAAACAAGCTTATGGACTTAGAAGCAAGATCCAGGAGAAACAATATTATTCTCAGAGGGATTCCAGAATCTATTCAGTATGATGAATTAATTCCATCCATATTACAAATATTTGAAGTGCTGTTAAATGACTCTGATGCGGTGAAACAAATTATTATTGAAAGAGCGCACAGAGCTTTGATAGAGTCACAAGCATCTAACTTTCCTAGACCTGTATATATTAAAATACTTAACTATCAAGATGTAAGCAGAATACTTACTACTGTAAAACAAACTGGAGGCTATATCATGTGGAAAAATAATAAAATATCCATGTCACAGGATTTACCCATATAGGTAAGACAAGCTAGACAGTCTTTGACTCCATACTGTAAATTTCTCATTGACAAACAAATTAAGTTTCAAATGAAATACCCACATATGCTTATATTTACAATGGATGGGATTAAACATGCTATTTCCACTAAAAATGAGGCAAAAAATCTGTTTCTTAAAGTTTTCAAGGCTTTACCTGTATCAGAGACTTGAATTGAACTTTTGTTGAGACTGGCATGCTGCTGACGTGGGATCCATTGTTTACTGTGTTCCCAGGACTGGATAATCCTTTGTTTGCATTTAAAAAGCTCTAGGCCTCTTCCAGAGTAATAAAACTGTTTGTTTTTGCTTATCTTGATTACCTGCATTCATTTCCCATCGTTTTTGGCTTCTATGAAGTGTTTTCGATGAGGAGGAAGACAGGAAGTGCCTAAAATGCTGTCGTGGGTGCAGATTTCGCTGTGACACTTCCGGGAGTCCGTCTGTAAAAGCGGTCCCCTGTCATGAGTATTTCACAGGGTTTCCAGGCTTGGGAAACCAAAGGAAACTGTTTTAACATCTTTTTATTCATTTAACTTCAAAATAACACTGTTGTATGGTAAAGTAAGCACATAGGAATATTTTATTTGTTTCCCTTATACATGTTTATGTAGAATTTTGTGGTCATATTATTTAGAGAGGGTGCAGGGATTTAGTAATATTTGTATAAATATGCTTCTCATTATAGTTCATAATGTACTGTGTTAAAGTGATAATGCATGTTATATTAGTTAGTTAGTAGTTTGCTTTAGTATAAAACTATGATAGTGTGGGTTTATAACCAGGGATACCTGTATTTACCTATATATTTATTTTAACATAGGGTTGTATTTTAATATGGGTTTTTTTTTTTGTTTTATTTTGTTTTTTTGTTTTGAGTGTCTCTATGCATGCGGTTTATCTATAGATAGCTAATCCAAATATTAAAACTTCCTTTTTTCAATTTATTTTCATATGTACTGTAATATTGTATTTTAATTTGATTTGCTTAAATATACTTGATTGGGGAGATGTAGCTCAATGCAGTGCTTGTTAGGGAATGTTTAGTTTAAGCTTTGTCGTAGTTAAGTTAGATTATATAGGTCTCAACTATGGAACATGTTTGAAATTTTATAATGTGATGTTTTCCTGTTTGTTTCTTTTCTTAAACCTTCTGTTATTCTATATTACACAAGACCTATATATGTCCTGGTCCGGGGTTAGAGTGGGTAAGCACTGGTTTAGGACGGGATATATGGATTGCTTCCAGATCATGTATGGTTTTGAATATACTGTATTTTTTTAATCTTTTCTCTCCAAAACCTTTATTGTACAGTCAACCTTGGTAATGTGGAAATTAGGTTCATGGAATGTTAAAGGGCTCCAGAATTTAAAGAAGAGGAAACTATTGTTACATGTATTGTTGCAGGCTAAGGCGTGGTTTATTTTACTGCAAGAAACGCATTTAATGAATGATCAATGGGTTGATATAAAAAAAAAAAGAAGTGGATCAGAGAAGTAATAGCATCAGAAGGTAAGTCAAATAGTGCTGGGGTAGCTATAATTATTAAAGACCAATATAAGGATAACATTTTAGATTCTAATACAGATAAAGATGGACGATGGTGCTATGTTATTCTGGCATCTACCTTATTTGATAAACCTATTTTACTTTTAAACATATATGCACCTTGTAATGATCAACAAATATTCATAACATCACTGTATTCAATTTTAACACAATTTGATAGATACTATGTAATTGTTGGAGGTGACTGGAAAGCTTATCAAAATCCGAAGTTGGGTAGATCTTGTCCACACAAAGCATTTAATAAGCATGCAGTATTGGTACTGGATGATATTAAAGAAGACTTTCAACTATATGACCCTTTTCACTATTTAAACAATGCTAATAGTACAAATAATTTTACATTTTATTCCCCATGTCATAAAATGTGGTCCAGAATAGATTTCTTCCTGATTTCAAGAACATTGATTAGTTTAGAACCTATAGTTGTTATACATGCACGGTATTTATCAGATCATTCGAAAATTTTGCTGAGTTTTGCTAAGGAGATAAAAGATACCTTGCAGCAAAGAGGCTATAATTGGTCTCTTAATCCAAATCTGCTGAATAAGGAAGAAATAATACAGTAAATTACAAAGTACCTTAAAGACTTACTGGTTAGTCTAAAGAAACAACAATATGTCCCAGATATTGAATGGGCAACAGTTAAAACACAAATAAGAGGGATCCTTTTGCAAAAAGCCTCTTATTATAAAAAAATACTAAATAAAGATATTCAAAACTTGGAAACGAAAATTAAATTATTGGATCAACAACTGATTCATAATTTTAATGAATAAACAGAGAAAGAACTATTTAAATGTCAGAAGGATCTCTTCTTAATACAAAATAGTAGATTAACATTCCAAGAATATAAGATGTTAGCGAGATATGCTAATCACGTTCAAACACCATCGAGAGCATTGGCTAGGATCATTAATCAATCAAAAACAACACTACAAATTTCGGAAATACAATTTAATAATAAAATATATTCTAAAACAGAGGATATTATTAATATTTTTGAGAAAATATATACAAAAATATATGATGGGCAAAAGGATATGTCCTTGCATAGAATCTATGAACAATTTTTACAATCAATTAAGTTTCCAGAAATAGGAGAGGATATTCAAAATGATTTAGTTAAACCGATATCTGAAGAAGACATAGTATATACAATTCAACATATGAAATCACATAAATCACCAGGTCCTGATGGGATGACAGTGGAGTTTTATAAAAAGTTTGTGGATATTTTTGGTAAGATACTTTCAGTTATATTTAACTATATAATTAGGAATACTATTAATGATCCTCATCTTAACGCCTCCAAGACTATTTTTATACATAAAGCCAATTCAGATCCTCAAAACCCCGATAATTATAGACCGATATCATTAATGAATGTAGACATGAAAATTCTAACCTCCATTATAGCATCTAGACTGAAGAAAATCATGACTCATATAATATCCAAAGAACAGGCTGGATTTATGGCAGGTAGACAAACCAGTGATAATACTCTTACATTACATACTATGATAACACATGCTAAACAAAATAATCTTAATATCTATGCCCTTATAATTGATGCACAGAAGGCCTTTGACAGGGTTGATACAAATTTTTTGTTTGCTCTTTTACCTTATTTTAATATATCCCGTGAATTTGTTCAAATGTTGCAAATATTATATAGTAATCCCTATACTACACTGTGCATTAATAGAAGCCTCTCCAAAAGAATACAGATTAAGACTGGAACACGCCAGGGCTGCCCTTTGTCCCCTTTACTATTTAATCTTTATCTTGAACCTCCGTTCTTATATATTAAACAGAATGTCTATCATAATGTCCCAATAATTTATGGAACTAAAATCTTAATGGCAGCTTTTGCGGATGATCTTAATATTTATTGTGCGTCTCCAATATCTGACACTGACAAATTATTGAAGGCTGTTAATGATTTTTCAGAAGTCTCTAACTACAAAATTAACTTGGAAAAAAAAATATTTTTCCTTTAAAGACACCTAAACCTTTTTCGTTATTGCCTTTGGTTGGGCAGGTAACATTTAAAGAAAAAATTAAATATTTAGGTATTGAGTTTTCTACAGACAATAAAGACTTCTACAATAATAACATTAAAACAATTTGGGACCAAATAATTTCTGATTTCGGGAGGTGGAAAAATTTACGATTGCCACTACTAGCAAAAGTTTCAGTTGTCAAAATGAATGTGTTACCACGATTACTTTATATTTTCAGGTCATCCCAATTAATACTTTCGAAGACATTTTTGAAAAAAATTCATAAAGAATTGGCTAAATTCATTTGGGAACCAAAAAAAAACAGGATATCTTATGATAAATTAATGACCCCAAAAAATAAAGGAGGACTGGAGTTGCCTAACTTTGAATTGTACTACCTAATCGTGAACACTAATAGAATTCTAAGAATTGCCAGCTATGATACAACTACTACTAAGTGGACACCAACTTGGGTGATTCTGAATTATAAATATATTTTAAAGTTAAACATTAATCCTAAAGCAATACCCTTTTTAGGTAAAGATACTTTGAAAATTTATGGGATTATTGAACACATTAAAACTAACATATTATCTATACAAGATTTATTTCAATCTTTGGATCTGGGTCAGTATATGATGGTTTTTCAACCCTTTCATAGGAATCTTAATTTAAAATTGAACAATCAATTAACTTAAAAAGTTTCCACTGATAGTTAATTTAACTTTGATTGATATATACAAATATCTGGACCGCTCGGCCAATCAAATAAGACAAGAATTTAACTTACCCAAAAATTATCTTGTTATTTTGAGACAAATTAGAGAACTTGCTATGAGCTACTTTATAAATTTTAAACCTGAAGATGAAAATGTTAATAAATGCTTTGAGTTGTGGCAAGCCCTCCAACATGACATTAAATATATAACAACAACAAATAAATTAATTAAAGACTTTAAATTTCATGATAAAATTCTGTTATCCAACTATTGGGAAGAGAAAATTTAGTGACAGACAAAAGTAAGATGTTAAAAGCAATTGACCTGACTATCAAATCTACTTCTCTTCAAAAATTGATGTATACCCAGTTGATGATATGGAATAATGCATATTATACACGCCTTACCCTGCATAAATTTAATTCTAAAAACTCTCCAACTTGTCCATACTGTAAAAATCAACCAGCTGATCTTCTTCATATGTTCTGGAGCTGTAAATGCATATATAAGCTTTGGAATTCCCTTAAGATTCAACTTCAGAAGATGGGTTACCAAAGTACAACATTGTCATGGGAATTAACGATTTTACATATTCCTCCGAAAGAACTCCCTAGATCACAAAATACTATATATATTAATATTTTTCTGTTAATGAAGCTTTATATAGCCACTAATTGGTTAGACCCATCTAAAACATCTTGGGAAAGTTTTAGAGTTTTGGCAACAAGGTATATATTAGCTCATAAACTACTCTTAAGTCTGAATAATAAAAACATTAATAACCCAAACATTTGGGAACAGATATTTAATATTATATTAGCATAACACTTTTAACTTGAAGGTATTCACATTTATATACTTGCTTGGAGATAATTTGGTATTTAAACTGTATATTACTGGAAATGTTATTAACTACTTTTTATTTTTTCTCTATTCTTAATGTTTACATGGAAGCATTCTTGTAAATATTGTATATTTGTTTGGTGTGATAGTTAGTGATATTAGTTAGTAGTCTTTTGTTTTGCATTTTTTCTTTTTAAATTTTGTGTTTGTTTTTACTTGTGTATAAAAATAATATAACAATAAAGATTTATTATGGAAAAAAAATAGTTTGTGCTGATGACTTTGCTATTTACAATTATTTAGTAACCCCATATGTTTTCAGAGATGTGAAAATTTGTTTGAAATCTGAGGATGTAATCTGACTCTATCAAAAAGTTTAGGCTTTACCCATTTGAACTTAAGGTGCAAACTTCCAGAGCTTCATTGGAGGGAATGAGTTAATGAGAGACAGGGTATAAATATGGGGTAAAATCAGACATGTTCTGCAAAATCAGAGAACAATGAGAGGCTCCTATTCTAGTTCACTTTAAAAGTTAACAAAACAAGTTTTTCATCAGCGTGCATTTTGTGAACATCAGTAACTATGAAACTCTAATTAATGGCATTATTGACTGACGGTAAACCTCAGTGATGTTTAATCCTTCACTGATTTATCATAAAATGAGGAAGTGTGTGAAAGTCTGACGGTTAATGCACAGGATTAAGGCTCTTAGCTTTTAAGAAAGAGATTCCTGTAATCAAAGATACAAGGTTTCTACTTCCATTTATCTACTGAGTAATTCTTAACAAGTAGCTTTACCAGACAGAGCTCCTGATAAGGGGTTTACCTGCTTAAGAAGTGCAGTAAAAAAGTAGGTTTGCCTGGTTAGTAAGTGCAGTAAAAAGCTGGATGCTTATAGAAACCATAAATAACAGAATATATGTTTTCTTAGACTAATGACATTACTAGTAACTGTTCTTCAGTGAATAAGGTTCATCCTGTAAATGTTCTTTGATGACTAGAGGATGGGAGGTTGGCATAATAGTTAAAGTATTTGCCTTACAAACACAAGGTGCAGGGTTTGATTTTCACGTGTAACTGGCTAGGGTTAAAACAGCCCACAAGGGCATTTAGTCTAGCACTAATCTATGAATCTATGAATGGGGGCTATGTCAAAGGGCCCCAAGGTAGGGTTTGGAGGGTAACCATAGCAGGTCTCAAAGACAGTGGAAAGGATGTTTTTAATGGTCAGTGATGATTAAGGGCTGAGATTTCAGGGCTAAGGGAACACACACACACACACACACACACACACACACACACACACACACACACACACACACACACCTTCCTGAATAGAAAGGGTCTCACTAACAATAACTTAGTAATTTCTAAAAAAATGCATAAAAATGTGTTCTAAAATGCATATATGGGAAACACATGCTGGTATTTCTATCTCTCCTTCTATAAAGAACATTCTTTTGGTTGGGATTTTAGTATCTGTAGCTCTGTCCCTTCTAAAAACATCATACAAAATGCCAAAGCATATGCTTGTATATCTGACTTCTATAATTCAGTCTCTCCTAAAAAAATGCATAAAATGCCAAAACACATGCCAGTGTCACAGTCTCCATTTCTAAAAAGACCACATTTTCCATAACTGTGTTTAGCTCCAACAGTCATACTCTCATTAGCTTGAATGCTATATATCAAAGTCAATGAATATAGGGGGAAACAGAAAGAGTGAACCTAATTTGCAGTTGAGTGAGAGATGTGCATGACACGTGTTACTGCCTTATGATCATGCCAGTGTTAAAACAGAGAGAGACCTTTTAGATTTTTTAAATACTTTTTAATATTCCAAGGACTAGGGCATTAATTGGGGAATAGAGTTTCACAGGGGAAGCACATGTCCCTGTGTGCTCTGTTGTAGTACTTCCCCTTATCTGGTATAAATGAACTGCCCTAGCATGAACTTGTTCTGATATAGTCCAGTGAGTCTCAGCATAGACTGATCACAAGTTCAGAGGTAAATTTTATGGGTGTTTCATGTAGATTTGTGTTTCAAAGTCCCTGTAATATCTGATCACCACAAAAATGTACTTTTTTCAATTAAATAAAGCCCTGGGACTAAAGCACTTTATTCAATTTATTTTTGAATGAAAATCAGTTTTATTACAAGTGCAATGGAGTCTGCTAACAACTGGACATACAAATAAATAAAGCTGGAAATACGTAACAGTTTATACTAATACAATGAAAGAAACATTTAGCAAAATTATAGTTACAATAAGGAAACTAAATACTAATGGACTGGTAAATCAGATAATTATGCCTCTAGTTTTATAACAAATTACTCAATATTTGTCAATTAGGCAGTGGAAAATCCTTTACCAAAATATAATTTATAAAAGAAAAAAAATCTACTTTTATTTAAATCAGTATCACGTATAAACTGTAGACTTGGCTGGGCACTAACTAAAAATTTGTACAGACAGGTACCCAAGACCCAAAATAACAGTCAAAATCTTCAGCTCCGAGATACATCTTAAGTCTTGGTCTCTCTCATAAGCAGCAATGCGGTTTAAAAGAATTCATTTTTATGTATGCATTGCAAGACAAACTACAGAGTCACATTATGTAAGACCCAAATCAGTTTACTTCCAAATTAAATTACACTTAATATATGAATCAGAACTGCTCAGTACCCCAAGCCACGTTCCACATTTGTTGTAACTCCAGACAACTTATCTGTATACAGCATATACAGAATGGCTTTTTGTTAATCAACATCTGTGACAAATTGTAACAAGAAAATATTATACATCCTTGCTTCTTTTGACTTCTTTTAAAGGGGAAAAAAGACCTTCAGGTTGGGCAAAGAACTATTATCTATCAACATAACAGCTCTTTGTTACACTGTGTCAAGCACCTATTTTAATCTGTAGCAAACCTCTTGCTACCATTCCTAATGTTCAAACACACTGACTCAGCTGCGATTGACAACTGCAGTTTCTTACAATATTTGCTTATACTGCCTGAAGGGACAATCAGCACTTCAGTTGGAATGCTATTTGTTCCCTGTTTGCACCCAGGGAGCTACCATCTTCACCTTGCCCTTGCTACAGCTTTGATAATGAATCCCCTTATTTCACCTAAGATTAAAAGTTTACTGCTGCAGTTTTTTCAGGCTATATCAGAATGAAATAATCTTGTGTTTTGAACATTATAAGACGGATGATGTAATCAAATGCCTCAGTAAATAATAAAAGCTCCACAATTTTACGCCAACCTAACTGTTCATATTGAAAACGGCAGCCATATACAATGAGGCTAAAAGGCATTATGCTTAACATTTATAAGTGATAGAACAGCTAGTTTAGGAGCATATGAATACATTTTCTGAAAGCTACATGTCCTCAGCCCTGCTATTTGACAACATTGGCATATTTCGCATATGATTTGCTCCGTATACAAAAGCATCAAAAATGTATTTATAATACAGTAGGTACAGTGTACAGCATTAAGTCTAATAAGTTATTACAGTAATTTTGATGCCATACGGTATAAAGAAGAGATAGAATATTCTGATTAAATTAAATCTAGACTTCAATGAGGTTGCACCATGTTGACTCTCACTTTATATAATTTATTAAGCCTCCTGACTTTATGATGTGTCACAAAAGCACAACTATGTGCCAGAGCTGAAGAAATACATCCAACGTTGTAAAACTGTCCCCGGGATTCATGAAGCTCGGCGCAAGGCCGGCGTTAGGCTTGCGCCGACTGTGCAGCATGAAAATGGTGCAGTAGTGCCAGATGCATATTAATGACGGCATGCTGCTGCCACAGCCACATGCATAGGAAAGGAGCACGAGTGCATAGGTCGTGTCGAAGTGCCACACGGAGGCATGGAAATGTCAGCTGTCGACGTGCAACCTAAAATGCTTGCATATAACAATTTACAAGCAATAGTAATCACATCTGTCAGTGTCCGTGGATACTGAAACATATGCAAAGCATGCAAGACAGTTCCTGCGAACACAAAATGAAGAAGCAAACAGAAATGCACATTAGGGAATAACAGGTCCCTATCCCGTGAACAAATGACATTAAAAACTGTGTGCCCATAGTCCAACGCAGTGTAGATAGTTAAACCAAGTGGAAGGGAAACGCATCATATGCTAGCGCACCGCCAATAGGTACGTCCAGCCCAATGGTTAGGGTCACCAGCTGACCCATATTGTGAGGGAGGGTACACAGCTGGGCAGATGTGTCCATAACAAAAAACACGATAAATGTAAATATCTAGCGACCGTATGACCGAATTATATCCCACAATGCATGTAATAGTCACATACAATAGGTATGTCAGTATTTCACATACCAAATGTGACAGGAAATAGAATAAGCATGTAAACGAAACAGAAGGAGCATATAAACTGCTACAACAATAAGGCAACATGTAGGCTGAAAGGAACAGTATTATCCGTAGCATTGACTGTGGGTACGTGTTGTCCAGTACATTCGGATATGTGTCCGGAATATATCCCATCCTAGACATAGGAAAAGGTGGCATCCTACCAATGATTAGAACAATCGGCCAAAATCTGCACATCAGCGGTCCAAGCCGAACTTGTCAGGATGTGTCACAGTTGAATGGGTATTACCCGGGTATACCAACCATGTCATGAAAGTTAAGTATGGGGGTGTACCTATGTGCGTGAGGTATAGCATGTGGAAAGTCAAACATGGCAGGGTAGTCCACACAACCATACAGGTACCTGACATATGTAGGGTATGCAATGTGTTACCTTGACCGTGTCATGGGCCATCAACCAAAGCAGTAATGCATGGAATGTCAGGAATATGTGTGTGGGGGGAGGTGGGTAATGGTATAATCCTCCAAGGCAACACTGTGTCGTATGCAGAATAGGTGAACCGGAGGTGTATGAGGGAGCAGCGGGTGAAGCAGAAAGAAACACAAAAACATGTATACACATCTGCAATACAACCAGACAGGCCATACTGTAGAACACAATCCCACAAACATATGAATATTAAAATGTGCGATACAAATGTCCAGACATGTCACCAGCACATACCAACAGATTGGTCCTGATGGAACTGGCCATATCAAATGCAACACACCTGGATGCATAATGGACTACCCAGCATCCCCTCCACAGCACACAACCCGCCCCCATACCTGAACGTCCACCAAATCCAGCCATACTTGGCCTACTAGTTTGGTGCAGACACATCTACACATAGTGACCACTATGCATATGTAGTAGGTAGTGTCACCCTAGGCAGTTTCAGGATTGCAAACTATGTATCCCTTGCATGTAAAACCACCAGCACATTTTCGTAACGCCAGAAGAATGTTCGTTATTGGTCTTGTTTCGGTCTTGTTAAATTTTTGGGATATCCCTCATGGGATAAGTAACCTGTGTAAACATTAGAATGGGTATGAAGACATGATGCCCAGTCCTGTAGATATCTGGATACAAGTTGGAATGTGCAGTAGTAGTGCACGAGACTGTCCAGCCCTAGATGGTCATGCACAACCTACTACCCAGGATCAAACACCTGCCCATGATGCACGTGTCCCGACACAATTAAGTGAGAGAATATATTGCACACATTTGCATAGTGGCACATGGTATATGGGTGATGAAGGCACTGATGTAAACAGGATACCTCCTGATACACTGTGTGAAGGACAAGTAATGTGTGTGTAGGTGTGACCTGACCAGCAATGATAGACTGCCAAATGTCCTGTGATTGTAGGAAATAACTATGTACCATACTGCATGTAACAGTTGCCTAAAGCGGTCACGTCAGGATAGAATAAACGTAATTTGTGCAAGAAACAGGCAAACAACAAAAGTGCCAAAGGTATAGGCTCATAGCTAGGAAACAAATGAATGTTCTAAACCTGCACTGACCGTGGCTATGTGTTGGCCCAAACAATCTGGTGTCCCCAGTAGGGTTACCATCTGTCCCACTTTGTGAGGGACAGTCCCTCTGTGGACAGTTGTGTCCTGACAAAATATATTAAAAATGGCACATGTCCTGAGATTGTAGGACATAATTATGTCCCATATGTTATGTAATAGTTGCATAAAATAATTATTTCTGTACCTAAAATACCTAAATGTTACAAGAAACAGAATAAGCAACTAAACCGCTACAACAATAGGCTTTTATGTAGGCAAATAAGTAAAGTTCTATCCTTTGTACTGACCGTGGGTATGTGTCAGCCTGTAAAATCTGACGTGTGTTCCGAAAATGTCCCATCTTGGCCATTTGAAAAGGTGGCAACCCTAGTCCCCAGAATACATCCCAACCTGTACATATGACAATGTCAATGCTACCAATGGTCAGAGCATTCGCACAATAACTGGACAGCCTCTTAACCACTCACAGAGCCAGTGACTTTTGGAGGAAAGGTGTTGAATGAGAATGACTACTTACAACAATGAAGAGTAATAGACGAATTTAACTGCAGAAAAGTAATAGTATTACGAATCTGTCAACACGTTCCAAGTTAATAGTACTAATATGGTGGAAGTGACCGTGATTGTCCCAGAGTTGTCATAGCTTTGCCCCTGTCACCGTAGAAACGAGTCCCCGAGTATCATAGAGGTCCATACACATAAGTACACCAACCAACTGCCACATCTGTTGACAGGACTATTGCATACCTGTAGTGAATTTATAACTGATGCCCAGAATAATATTCATTGTATCTATAAATGAATGAAATAGTCAAATGGGAAGGGAAACACGTGGAACCCCCCCCCAACCTGCATTATGTAGTGGAACCACACCCCACCCTAAATTATGTAGCGCCAACCTAATAATGTTGTCAGAGGTGCCCAAACATCTGCGTCTGTAAATACAGGTAAAATGTTAAAATCTGGACTAACTCTGTCCATGTACTACATCTGATCTTTGAACAGTGCCAGGGCTGTTCTAATCACCAGTCAGCCGAGACTAAACCCAGAACAGCACATGAACACCCTTACAATCTAACACACGTATGTGTGAGGATTATAAGCATAGGAGTTCTGAATATCCTTGGAGTGAGTAGACATGCAGCACGGGTCCAGAACAGTAGGAAACAGGGAATTTCCTAAGTGTAGTACTGAGGTTTTCCCAGCAGGAGAATGGATGCCTGCTGTGTAAGGGAAGTGTTGAGGCATATGTCAGAGTAGCTATGAACCATGGGTATACATATAAATGAGCCAGAACAACAATAGTGTGGTGGTTATAGCATCCGCCCAATGTAAAGGCATTCCCGGTTCAAGTACGACTATAGCACATATTAATTCTGTAATGAATGCCTCTGTGCTGTAAAGCCAACATTTATACATGTAAAGGTGACCGTGTTCGCATGGGTCCGTTAACCGGATTCCATCAAAGTGGTACTTTCATAAGGAATAAGGCACATGTAATCCCAAAGAAGTGCCTGTAAACATATGTAACTCAGACTAAGGAGATGCAAGTGCACCTGCGCGGGTGTACGCAGCTATTAGCATAGCAAATGTATGTTGTCTTGTACAGCTGTAACTTTTATATATATAGATAGATAGATGTGTGTATAGATAAATATCCACAGACATAACAGAAATATGCAATTATATATCTACATATATATCTATATATACATATATAGATATATGGAAACACTTCACATAATCGAATGACTGAAATCTCGAATTTCATATGGTCGAGACCATATGATTGAGATTTCAGTAAATCGAATATGTGTAGTGTTCAAAAATAACAGTTTAATTACCTTAATATGTTACGTGCACACAGAGGCAAGTATTGTTGTATGCTCTGTGTGTACGTAATGTTTTATTTGTTTTGTGGTGTTGACAGGAAATGAGAAATCTCCCATTTATGCACTTCCGCATACAGCGCAAGACGGGAGATTTCCCATCTCCCCACTGTAGCACGATCTTTGAGTAGGTATATTTAAGTAGGGGGTGTGGGGGGCACAGCCCCCCACATGGGGGGTGCAGGCGGGTGAAGCCCCCCTGCAAAAGCGAGGTTTGTGTTTTTTTTTTTTATCTGTTGGTTTCGCTTCAGAAGTTTGAGTTTCCGAAACTTATTTGCAGTTCGAGATGCTGGTAATTCGAGCTTCTGAAGTGAATATATATATATATATATATATATATATATATATATATATATATATATATATATATATATACATATATATATATATATATATTATATATATACATATATATATATATATATATACATATATATATATATACACATATACATACACATATATATATATATATATATATATATATATATATATATATATATATATATATACATATACATACATATATATATATATATATATATATATATATATATATATATATATATATATATATATATATATATATACATATATATATAGATATATATATAGATATGTAGGGAACGCCGAAAGATGAAAGCAAACATAAGGGTTGTGAAGGGAATCCAGAGCAGGTAAGGAATTATAAAGTGCTCGCAGCATATGTCACATAAAGCTGCACAAGTGTGAGTAGAGCAATGCTCTTCACACCAGAGGCAGGATTATACCAGTGGCCATAACATCATTGAAGTGCTACGTCAACATAATAAACAGACGGAATGTAGTACATGTTGCGACCACCTACACTTGTAACCCACAAATCATTCGTAATCCATAACACCAGGAAAGGCACGTATGTGCAAATATGAATGGATGGTGAGCCTGTGAATACACGAGGCGGTACAAAATGTGTGTAGGGCCCCAATGCTCATGAGAGGGCAATGTGTAAAGGTGTGTCATGGCTGTGATATCAGATGTATAATGGCTGTTATGCGTGGAAACTCAACACGGATGTGCAAAAGAAACTATGGATATGCGATTATGGACACAGGAGTGCTAGGGTATGTTGCACTATGTGCAATGGAGCGGCCCGTGGAGGTCAGCTAGTACATAGGTGTGATTCCCAGATAGAGCGTGGTTCACGTGGAGACATGCGTGAATGGGCGTATCGTTGTAGGACGTTGTGCGTCAGGGCTGGCTGCCCGGCATGTAAAACCTATACGCCACCCATGAGCAGAACGGAGTTCTGCTGTGACAACCCCAAACCGGGAAAAGCAGAAAGACACAACTACATGAACACAACTATATGTTGACGTACAGTCACAGTAACACAAACACTCATCCTATCAACAGTAATAATATGAATGTGCACAGAAACAAACACAGTAGCAGGAATAATAGGCTGCACATGCGGGTAATAGGTCGAATGACACTGTATCACATCCCAGTTAGCAGCGGCACCCCAGAGATGAAAAACGTGCAACATCTGTCCGCTGTATAAATTGCAATATACTGATCACAAGTTCACCGGAGTGAAGTGTCGGTGTCATAATGACTCAGGCAATAGTATGCTGTTGAAGCAGAGATAAAACCCAATACGCATGTGTAAGTGTCCATGTCCAGGAAATGTATAGGTTAACAGACACACAGATGTATATATAGATAAAAACATATATATACATATATCTATATTAATTTACATACACATATATATTCATACAGATATATATATATATATATATATATATATATATATATATATATATATATATATATATATATAGATATATATATACACACACACACACACACACACACACACAAGGATATACAATGGACATATATAGATAGATATATATACACAAACAGGTATTGATATATAGACATACACACAAAACAAAATATATATGTCAGTGTAGATATACACATGTACATAAATAGGTTACTTAACAGCAATTAGGGGTAACATATTTACAACCTGGGCATATGTGACTGGGAGGCCCAATAAATAAATGTTGTACCCCCCACATCGCCCAGCTAGGCCGGACAGGCATTCAGACAGGCAATACAGATCACTACACTGCCGCTGTCCAAAACACCGGTAGGAAAGTACCAGTGGGAGAGATCTGCAAGGTCTACACTTTAAACATGGATAACGGTGTCCCTTGCGGGACCCCAAAAATTCAGGGTATGTGTGAATCTGCTGACATTGATATGAGCAGGATGTAGGTGTACATGGAATAGTAGGTTGTGCAAGTGTGATAATACATGGGTTGACAAAACGTACGACATGTGTCCGAGATGGGGAGAGTGGGCAATGTGTAGGGGTGTGCTCATACCCCAGCTGCGCTCACTGTAAGTATTTGTCATGACTGCTGTAGAGGGGTGACAGGTAGGTGGACCATGGATATGCAATAATGGGCTTAAGTGTGCAGATGCTGGTTGGCAGAGATGTAGTAGGCCCGCCCAGTGGAAGTCATTAATATTCCTATGTGGGCTTAGCATATGCCTACACCTCCCAAACCTGAAGAGCACATCTACGGATAGTCTGTAAACCATCAGGGGAATACATAGAGACCAAATCAGTGCCGTGTACCCAATTAGCATGGACATCCAAAGCTATGTATCAGAATGTAACAAAGTCCAACTAAACACTTCCAGAACTAGTGATATTAGGTGAACAGGTGGCAGAATACAGGTAATGACAGATGACAACATGTATGAGTCAGAAACAGCATGTACCTCGACAAATGTGAATGAATACATATGCTCTGTGACTATAAATGTGTCTGGTTAATAGAACCAATCATCTAAGTGTGTCCCACAGGGTGTTATGCATTGTTCCTGATACAGTGTTCATTCACACCCATTGGTATGTGAGTTCTGCTACTGACAGAAAGTGCATAATTTGCTAACCACCTTAGGTAGATGATAGCATAATAGAAGTGGTTCAACACCCATATGCCTGCGAGGGACACACCCGTCTGGGCAGTTGTGTCCTGCAAAATGACAGTTATGGCACATGGCATGTGAGTTCGGGAATGGAGGCTATATAGTGTGTGTAGTGGTGTCAGACATTAATTTGTTGTATCAGAAACAGCTACATGTAATAGGAAACAGTATTATCAATTATAATGCTACATGAATAACCTTAACGTATGCAAACCGTGGAAGTCGTCCGTTTACTACTGGCTGTGGGTATGTGTTGCCTTGACACATGTGATAGCTCTACATATAGGGTCTATAGGGCCACCACCATTCTGAATGGCCAAACTGGAACCTGCTCTGTAGAAATGTCAGACGTACCAGGGCAGAACATACCTACAGCCATGCATAGTACAGAAATATACATATCGGCACAAATCAAAGCGTAGTCTAGCAGCAGTAAAGTTGCTTATGCTACTACATATGACATATTGACGTGTCAGGTATACAAGACCTGTAACAAGCAACCAGTACAGACATGTACAACATGAGAATGTCCCCTAATCAGGACAGTTGCAATGGCTAGAGTATTGTCCATACCTCTCAACTGTCCCTGCATTTCAGGTACGTCCCTGAGTTTGACAGTTTAACTCTGTCCCTCTTAATCTCTCCTAAAATTAGTGACCATTGAAGGAAAGGTGGTGAATCACACTTACTGATTAATGACAATAAGTAAGAGTTATAAACTACTTTTACTTCAGAATATGTGTATTGAGTCATATGCTCTGATTCTGTCAATGTTTCAAGTTAATAGCACTACTTTTGTAAAAGTGTCCCTGATGTTTTCTTGACCTGTCCCTGATTCTGTAGAAATGTGTCCCCGATTGGTGGAGAGGTCTGGTATTGTCACATGAGATATGCCTAATGAGGGACTGTCCCATGCAAAGAGGGAAAGGTGTCACTCCTACAGTCTCCCGTCGTGCAATCTGAAAGGTGGACAATGTGCAGTAGGTATGCGGTAGCATGACTCGGCGGACAGCTGCGTTAACAAACTCAAGTCACATGTCAGCATTGCAGAGTATCGGTTCCCAGGTATCAGGCAGATGGGAGCAGATCATATGAGGAACATGCATATAATATGATTACGTCACTGGACAGGCCGCCGAGTCCATACAGTCGAACGCCTGCCGTCACAAAATGGTTACACATACCTGATACTGTAGTCATGTAGGCCGATGTAATATGCATCACAAGGGATCGCACACACCCAGCGTGAGTGACAAATGTAAGTGGAAATGTCGGTGAGCGAGCGGCTGTAAGCGTGTTTGTCTACCAGTATGCCAGTAGTGCACTGTCAAAGAAATGTGGAGTCTAAACATGTATAAGGTGCTGTGACCAGAGGTCAGCAGTGCTTAACACTGTGCAAACCCACGCACAACTGCTCCCACCTGCTGGAATGTGCCTTACCCAGTCCGTATCCAAAGGCGTTGGTCTGTCCACAAACAAAGAACCGCCCTATTCATGTGTTGGTAGCATTACCTTGCGCACATAGCTCATGTGAATTAACAATAGACCATGGC